>NC_073413.1:9406457-9488957 GCF_028641065.1 Leucoraja erinaceus | reverse complement strand
GGCCCACTATCCACCCTAAATTTGCAGCGCTCTGTAAGCCCACCAATATTCCACCGCAAAATCTGCGGAGGACCTCGCCAAGAGAGTAAAAGAACTCGACGGCGAGGCAAAAACCGTGGGGTTAATTAAAGCGCCGATGGCCGGCAGAACGGTTCGGAGGCGGTTCCCCTACCGACGTGCAATGACTGGGGCTGGTGAAGGAACAAGTCGGCCTTTTCCGAATATGCGCAGTTGACGCACTGCTTCTGGGACACGAGGAAATGTGAATTTTCCCACTAGGAACCAGGGGCAACAAATTCCACCGGTAACCATGGAGGTAGGTGGATCTGGTCCTGATAGAAACATATTAAGCGCGACACAGCTGAATCATCTGTTTCAGTTGTTAAGCTCACTTTAGAGAAATTGGGGTTTCTAATTCATCCAGATAAATCCAAATTAACACCAGGCACAGTTATTGATTACTTGGGTTTCACTATTACTCAGATTACATATCAGTGACTCTGCCCAGGGACAAAAGGCTGCAGTTAATTGAAGGCTGTATCGAGCTCATTGCACAGCAATGACCTTCAATTAGACAGGTGGTCAGCCTGATTGGCAAATTAGTGGCTTTGTTTCCAGCTGTGCAGTTTGGACCTCTGCATTACCAACAATTACAGAGAGCTAAGGAGCAGGCACTGAGAATACACTCAGGGCATTTTGACAGACCTATGCAATTACGAGCTGCAGCCATTGCTGAAGTACAATAGTGGATCATGAATGTCTCAAGTCGTTCCAGCAAAATTCTGGTTGAACCACCTTCCATTGTCTTACAGACTGATGTCAGTGCTCTAGGTTGAGGCGCTACTGATACTATTTCCAGCTGTGGAGGCAGATGGAATATGCATGAGGTACCTCTTCTGCAATCATGAGGGATTAATTATTTAGAGCTTTTCGGAACATTTTATGTGCTTAAAGCTTATTGCTCTACTAAGTGTCACTTGCATGTTCAGGTTCAGATTGACAACACTACGGCAGTGGCGTATGTTAATCACATAGGTGGAATCAAGTCGGAATCTTGTGATAGATTGGCAAATTTGATTTGGAGCTGGTGTATTACCAGAGTCATTTGGCTCTCAGCAGTCCACCTACCAGGTAGATGTAACATAGTGGCAGACACAAGGTCACGCAAATTCAATGACAACACAGAATGGATGTTGAATCATGAGATATTTAACAATTTTGTTGCTCGGTTTGGAATGCCGGATATTGATTTGTTTGCATCCAGACTAAACCACCAGTTACCGAAATATATTTCATGGGAACCAGATCCTGGGGCAGTAGCGGTGGATGCATTCTCGCTGCATTGGGGTGGAATGTTTTTGTGTGCATTTCCTCCATTTTGCCTCATCAGTCGGTGTCTGCAAAAAATCAAGCAGGTCTCCGCCTCAGGAGTATTGGTGGTACCCGACTGGCCGACTGAGCCATGTTTTGCAGCTTATTACACAGCCCCTTATGACTGTTCCCAAACATAGAAACCTACTGGTGCACCCTGTAACTGCCGATCAACATCCTTTACATGATCGTATTGATCTATTAATTTGCAGATTCTAAGAAGGCCATACCTGGGAAGAGGACTATCCGATCGCAGCGTGGATGTTATTACTGTGGCCTGGAGGGATAGTACCCAAAAGCAGTATATCTCTTATATAAGAAAATGGGAGGTGTTTTGCTTCTGGCAGAATATTTCATATCATATGGCAGACATCCCAGACGTGCTAGAATTCCTGTCAACTCTCTATTTCAATGTAAAGTTAAGCTATAGTGCGATCAATACGGCCAGAAGTGCCCTGTCCTCATATTTATGGATGGGATCAGAACAACATTCTGTGGGGTCACACTCTCTAGTCTCCAGATTCATAAAGGGAAGTTTTAATTCCAATCCTCCCAGGCCCAGGTATTCGGTAATCTGGAATGTAGGGGAAGTACATATGCTCCTTCGTCGGTGGACTCCTGTTACAGCCCTGTCTTTGGCCAAACTCACCATGAAGGTAGTCATGCTCATGGCACTGGTCTCGGCGCAACGGATGCAGACATTGCAGAAGCTGCGACTAGACAGGATGGAGGTATCTGCAGATGCCACTACCTTTTACATCTATGATCTACTCAAGCAGAGCAGACCGGGGGGTGACAGGGTTTAAGATTATCTTTTCGGCTTACCCTACGGATTCACGCCAGGTGTGGTGACACACCTGATAGATTACATCGAGGCCACCAGAACCTTAAGAGGTGTGGAATCAGCATTGTTTATCAGCCACAAATAAACGCATAGTAAGGTATCGGTTCAGACAATTTCAAGGTGGCTGAAGCAGGTTCGGATTTATGCAGGTATTGACACTGACAATTTTAAATCTCATTCCACCAGGGCGGCATCAACATCAGTGGCTATGGAAATGGATGTCCCCATAGACCATATCCTCGCGGCCGCAGGATGGTCAAATGAATTGATGTTCCAAAAATATTATCATAAACCAATTGTCGAACCAGGGGTATTTGGCCATTCTGTTTTGAGTTCTGATTTATAGTTTCCCCCGGGGACAGAAGGGGTTGCTATTGTTTTCTTTATAAAATAAACCATTAATACATTTAAATCAATATTATGGTTTAATGCATTGTTGATTATTTACTCATTCTGAGTCAATTGATGCAGTGAGACGCCTGGATTTGAATCTACGGCACGAAATCACAGAGCTTTGAAACTGTAGCACCCAAGTTACGTAATTAGTCTAAATAATCCTAAATTGGCTATTGTAGCAGTTGTAATCACACTGGTGTGCCCAAGGATTACTTGGGTTTTTTCAGCTATCTATCTGCGAGCTAAGTTTAATATGATAACGCTATATACGATATATATCTAGGTACGTACACCGGATATAAGTTCATGGTGATCAGACTTAAGTCTTAAAGATTACCATATGTATTGGTTGCTAACCAGACGCGAGGGCAATAGCGATGATGTATTCTCGCTGCATTGGGATAAATTGCTGTTTCTACTACATCTGACAACTGTCTGTGCCTGCTTCAAGTCAAATAGACTCAGGCTCAGGTCTTATAGTCCTAATGTGGCCTCTAAGCCATGGTATCCACTCATTCTGGGTGTGATTATAAGAACCCTTATAGAAACATAGAAATTAGGTGCAGGAGTAGGCCATTCGGCCCTTCGAGCCTGCACCACCATTCAATATGATCATGGCTGATCATCCAACTCAGTATCCCGTACCTGCCTTCTCTCCATAACCCCCTGATCCCCTTAGCCACAAGGGCCACATCTAACTCCCTCTTAAATATAGCCAATGAACTGTGGCCTCAACTACCCTCTGTGGCAGAGAGTTCCAGAGATTCACCACTCTCTGTGTGAAAAAAGTTCTTCTCATCTCGGTTTTAAAGGATTTCCCCCTTATCCTTAAGCTGTGACCCCTTGTCCTGGACTTCCCCAACATCGGGAACAATCTTCCTGCATCTAGCCTGTCCAACCCCTTACGAATTTTGTAAGTTTCTATAAGATCCCCTCCTCAATCTTCTAAATTCTAGAGAGTATAAACCAAGGTTCCTTAAATTACAGTAGCTGCTTTCCACCCCTTCATTGGGGAAGAGGATCCCCTACATGATCAGCTAACTTATTGATTTACAGATTCTAAGAAGACCCTTTCTCGGAATGGGACTAGTTGACCGTGCCATGGATATACTAACTACGGCCTGGAGGGACAGCACTAAAAAACAGTATATCTCCTACATAAAAAAAATGGGAAGAGTTTTGTTTACAAAATAACATCTTGTACGAGACAGCGCACATTTCTAACATTCTGGAATTCCTCTCAAAACTTCACGTTGACGAGAGATTGAGATACAGTGCTCTGACTTGTGCCAGAAGTGCGTTGTCCTCATATTTGTTGCCAAGCTTAAGTCACTTGGTTGGGTCCCATCCATTAATACAGTACAACATTCCCGATGTTAGGGAAGTCCAGGACAAGGGGTCACAGCTTAAGGATAAAGGGGAAATCCTTTAAAACCGAGATGAGAAGAACTTTTTTCACACAGAGAGTGGTGAATCTCTGGAACTCTCTGCCACAGAGGGTAGTTGAGGCCAGTTCATTGGCTATATTTAAGAGGGAGTTAGATGTGGCCCTTGTGGCTAAGGGGATCAGTGGGTATGGAGAGAAGGCAGGTACGGGATACTGAGTTGGATGATCAGCCATGATCATATTGAATGGCGGTGCAGGCTCGAAGGGCCGAATGGCCTACTCCTGCACCTAATTTCTATGTTTCTATGTTTCTATACAATACAATACAATTTATTGGATTGTATTAATGGATGGGACCCAACCGAGTGACTTAAGCTTGGCAACAAATATGAGGACAACGCACAATTCTGGCACAATTCAGAGCACTGTAGCTCAATCTCTCGTCTGGTTTATCCAGGTTTATGAGGCGTATTTTTAACTTAAACTCTCCCAGACCCAGGTATATAAAAATATGGGATGTAGATGCAGTTTTAACACTACTTCTCCAGTGGACTCCAGCTTCATCCCTGCCCCCTCTTCGGCTCACTTATAAAGTAGTGATGCTCATGGCTTTAGTATCAGCTCAACAGGTCCAGTCATTACAGATGCTGCGTCTCGATAGGATGGCGATCTCTACCAGTGATATTACGTTTTGTGTCTATGATCTCATTAAACAGAGCAGACCTGGTGTTCTCAAGCTTCAATTCATGGCATACCCCTTAGATCCCCGATTATGTGTGGCCACACACCTCCAACAATATATTAAAGTAACCAAGGTTCTTAGAGGGTCAGAACTTACATTATTTATCAGTCACAAAAAACTGCATAAAAAGGCTTCAGCTCAAACCATCTCTAGGTGGTTAAAGCAGGTCCTGAGGCGGGGATAGACCCTGATGTGTTTATCTCATTCCACCAGGGCTGCAGCTACGTCAGCAGCAAGGGTCCTGGACGTCTGATTGGACCAAACCCTAGCGGCAGCAGGATGGTCCTCAGAACACATGTTCCAGACATATTACAATAAACCTGTAACGAGGTCGAGTGAGTCCGCAAACTCTATTTTAAGTTCTGTTTTGTAAACCCCTCTCGAGTGTAAGAGGGGTTTTTTCTATTTAATTTGTCCATTAAAAATGGTGTTCAGCATGTTCCAAATGTTGTCATGACTCAATACTTGATTTCCACTCCTCCTTGGTCAATCACGCAGTGTGTGACGCATGGACTCGTTCCACGGCATGAAGTCACAGAGCTTCAGAATCTTCACGTAGTCACTCACGTGACTCCGAAGTAAAATAGTAAGATTAAATGAGAACTTACCAGTTTGAAGTTTGATCTTTATTTTATGAGGAGTTACGTCGAGGGATTTCGCGCCCTCTGCTCCCACCCTCCTCATAAAATACAGCTGGTAGTTGCTTGTTCTCCAATCTTACTATTATCAGTTCTGTGACTTCACACCGCTGCTTTGAAGATTGACGCGCATGCGGGCTGACGGTTTCTTCACATAATCGCTCATCGTATCTCCTCATAAAATAAAGATCAAACTTCAAACTGGTAAGTTCTCGTTTAATCTTACTATTAAAGTGTACATTTACCCAGGATGGACATAAAAAGCTGGAATAACTCAGCGGGTCAGGCAGCATCTCTGGAGAGAAGGAGTAAGTGACGTTTTGGGTCGAGACCCTCACATCAGACCTACGAAGAGTCTCCACTCGAAACATCACCTATTCCTTTTTCTCCAGAGATGCTGCCAGACCCGCTGAGCTTCTCCAGCGTTTTGTGTCTATCCCAAGTTTGATGATCATCTTATTCAATATGTTCCTTTGGTTATTCAGATAAGGAGTCCCTCATCATTGTGGCTTGCAGCCTGCTGATATTCCTTATCATTGCCACACCAATCGCCGCTCTGTTGATAAAAAGGTGAGGTTGATTATTCTTCTTCAACTATCCGAGCGCTTTCTCAGTTGGAGTAACTCAGCGGGACAGGCGGCATCTCTGGAGAGAAGGAATGGGTGGCGTTTCAGGTCGAGACGCATCGGCAGACTGCGGGTCAGAGGAGAGGGAGGTACAGCGATATGTGGAAGGGTAAGGTGTGAAAACGAGAGATCAAAGGGGAACAAAGATCAAGATAAATGAGGAATGGTTCACTGTTGGCTGAGGGGAAGGTGACTACGAGGTGCACAATTAGTAACCTTTAATCAGGAGGAGAGATAAACTAGTCGGGGAACTAGGAAGGGGGAGGGAAGCATGGGTTACTTGGAGTTAGAGAAATCAATATTCATACCTTTGGGTTGTAAGCTGCACAAGCGAAATACGAGGTGCTGATCTTCCAAGAAGGGTCTCGACCAGAAATGTTACCCATTCCATCTATAGCCTCCCTTTGATCTGGTATTTTGTTGATCTGGTTCACATGCTTGATCAATGGTGTTTTATCATTAATGTTTTATTATTAATAATGTTTAGTGTTTTCTGAGTCATTCGTTACTGCCACCGTATGTCATGTTGTTACTTGTGGGCGGAGCACCAAGGCAAATTCCTTGTATGTGAATACTTGGCCAATAAACTTACTTACTTATCCAGAGACGCTGCCTGTCCCGCTGAGTTACTCCAGCATTTTGTGTCTATCTTCAGTGTAAACCAGCAGTTCCTTCCTATACACGAGTCAAGAGCAAAGATTATAGAGCGTAGCAAGATGCGCCACTCTGCGAAAAAAGCGTAGTATGACATGGGTATGACATGCTGCCATTTTAGTGAGCTGCAATTTACAATACTATTAATAAAATCTACAATAATATTAACTAAATATGTGAAGTGATCGATGCTGTATAATACACTGTTCCCTACAACACTGATTACACCAAAGATACTAGAGGAGCATTGCCCGCTGCCTCGGGAGCGCCGACCACGGGCAGACGCTTGAGGGTCTCCCGCCGGCTGCCTTCACCTGGTATCGGGGGGAACCGAGAATCAGTCCTGGATCAACTCAGGAGTGGAGGAAACGTCCTCTTCCCCCAAAGATACTAGAGGAACCTCTAGTATCTTTGCTTTTCCCTGCAACCTGATGTAAGAGCAGATTGTGTAACTGTGGACTCCGTCCCCGCTACCAAAGATGTCGCGTTCAGCTTACACAAATGGCGGCCGTGACGTTCCGTTACGTACTACACATCAGTCCATTGGATTTCGGAGGAGTGGTCTATCTTGCTCTGCTCTATAATCTTTGGTCAAGAGTGTTTAATTGTCATCTATAATTGTACATAAATGTCGCATGGGTCAAATACCAGGATTTGAGAGCCTGAGCTGCAGGTGGAGGTCGGGCATGCTCGGACATTATTCCTTGGAGCGCAGGAGGACGAGGGGTGATCTTATGTAGGTGTATAAGATCATGACGGGGGTAGATATGGTAGATGCACAGAGTCTTTTAACCTGTATAGGGGAATCAAGACCCAAGGATCAGTGTAAGCACCAGCACAGACTAGATGGGCCGAATGGCCCGAATCTGAGAGCATCTCTGTGTTTCCATCTGTTATGAATGAGTTATTATAACACATGGAAATACATAAATGACATTTTCCTCCTTACCTCAGGAACCCTGGCTTCTTATTACTGATTTTTTTTAAATTATTGTTCTGTTCACTCCAGGAAGAAGAAAATGTGGTTGGATGGTATTCCAGACCCAGCCAAGAGCCAGCTTTTCCACAAGCGTGGACAGGTAAATGATTTTCAATGCCCTGCATTACATGGGCATAGAGTGCTATACTGTGGAAACGGGCCCTTCAGCCCAACCTGCCCACACCGCCCAACATGCCTCAGCTACACTAGTCCCACTTTCCTGCACTTGGTCCATATCCCTCCAACCTATCCAATGTCCTATCCACGTACCTGTCTACCTGTTTCTTAAATGTCGGGATAGTCCCAGCCTGAATTAAATGTCAGGATAGTCCCAAACATTCCAGGAACCCAGCCCTATCCACTGGGAATGGGAAAACATTCCTTAAGTTCTCGGAGCAGAATTAGGTCATTTGTCCCATCATGTCTACTCCGCCATTCAATCATGGATGACCTGTCCTTCCCTGTCAACCCCATTCTCCTGCCTTCTCCCCCTAACCCCTGACACCCGTACTAATCAAAAATCTATCTATCTTTGCCTTGAAGATATCCATTGACTTGGCCTCCACAGCCTTCTGTGGCAATGAATTCCACAGATTCACCACCCTGTGACTAAAGAAATTCCTCCTCATCTCCTTCCTAAAGTACATCCTTCCTAAAGTAGATCTGAAGCTCTGGCCCCTGGTCCTAGAATCTCCCACCATCCTCCCCACATCCACTCTATCAAGGCCTTTCACTATTCGGTACGTTTCAATGCAGTCCACCCTCACCTTTCTAAACTCCAACGAGTACAGGCCCAGTGCCGTCAAACGCTCATCATATATTAACCCGTTCAATCCTGGGTCCACATTTCCTTTAAACTTTATCCCTCTCACCTTAAAGCTGCGCCCTCTGTGAAAAAGTTACCCCTCAGATTCCTATTAAATCTTTTCCCCTTCACCTTGAACCCATGTCCCCTGGTTCTCGATTCCCGTACTCTGGGCAAGAGACTCTGTGCGTCTACCCGATCTAGTCCTCTCATGAGTTTACGGAAGCCCATTGTTGTATTCGAGGGCTAAATAACTCACAAACGACCCTTGGTATACCGAGACGATGTGTCTTTATTTCAAGTCAACATGACTGCTCTCAAGCCCTCCCTGAGGAAACATTCTTCGAGGAGAGCCCTCTAGCGGTGACTTCAGGACACAACACATAGAAACATAGAAATTAGGTGCAGGAGTAGGCCATTCGGCCCTTCGAGCCTGCACCGCCATTCAATATGATCATGGCTGATCATCCAACTCAGTATCCCATCCCTGCCTTCTCTCCATACCCTCTGATCCCCTTAGCCACAAGGGCCAGATCTAACTCCCTCTTAAATATAGCCAATGAACTGTGGCCTCAACTACCCTCTGTGGCAGAGAATTCCAGAGATTCACCACTCTCTGTGTGAAAAAAGTTCTTCTCATCTCGGTTTTAAAGGATTTCCCCCTTATCCTTAAGCTGTGACCCCTTGTCCTGGACTTCCCCAACATCGGGAACAATCTTCCTGCATCTAGCCTGTCCAAGCCCTTAAGAATTTTGTAAGTTTCTATAAGATCCCCTCTCAATTTCCTAAATTCTAGAGAGTATAAACCAAGTCTATCCAGTCTTTCTTCATAAGACAGTCCTGACATCCCAGGAATCAGTCTGGCGAACCTTCTCTGCACTCCCTCTATGTCAATAATGTCCTTCCTCAGATTTGGAGACCAAAACTGTACGCAATACTCCAGGTGTGATCACCCATGCTTCTGGTTTAAACCAGTCTGTTCTTAGAGTCTCGACATGAAGTAAGAATAGAGGGCGGAGCTTTAAGGTGAGAGGGGTAAATATTAAAGGAAATGTGGACCCAGGATTGAACGGGTTAAGGTATGATGAGCGTTTGACGGCACTGGGACTCTACTCGTTGGAGTTTAGAAAGGTGAGGAGGGACCTCATTGAAACGTACCGAATAGTAAAAGGCCTTGATAGAGTGGATGTGGGGAGGATGGTGGGAGATTCTAGGACCAGGGGCCACAGCTTCAGAATTAAAGGATGTACTTTAGGAAGGAGATGAGGAGGAATTTCTTTAGTCACAGGGTGGTGAATCTGTGGAATTCATTGCTACAGAAGGCTGCGGAGGGCAAGTCAATGGATATCTTCAAGTCAAAGATAGATAGATTTTTGATTAGTACGGGTGTCAGGGGTTAGGGGGAGAAGGCAGGAGAATGGGGTTGACAGGGAAGGACAGGTCAGCCATGATTGAATGGCGGAGTAGACTTCATGGGCCAAATGACCTAATTCTGCTGCGAAAACTTAAGGAACGTTTTCCCATTCCCTGTGGATAGGGCTGGGTTCCTGGAACGTTGAGTTGAGAGTGGAGCTTTGAGGGGAACATTGAGGAGAGTGTTGAGTGGAGGTCAGTTCAGTTTATTGTCACGTGTACCGAGGTCCGGTGAAAAGCATTTTTCGATACGTGCTATGTAGTCAGCGGAAAGACTATACAAGATTACAATCAAGCCATCCACAATAGACAATAGACAATAGACAATAGGTGCAGGAACAGGCCCTTCGAGCCAGCACCGCCATTCAATGTGATCATGGCTGATCATCCCCAATCAGTACCCCGTTCCTGCCTTCTCCCCATATCCCCTGACACCGCTATCTTTAAGAGCCCTCTCCAGCTCTCTCTTGAAAGCATCCAGAGAACCTGCCTCCACCGCCCTCTGTGAGGCAGAGAATTCCACAGACTCACCCACTCTCTGTGAGAAAAAGTGTTTCCTCGTGTCTCCGTTCTAAATGGCTTACTCCTTATTCTTAAACTGTGTGTGTGGCCCCTGGTTCTGGACTCCCCAAACATCGGGAACATGTTTCCTGCCTCTAGATTGTGGGCACAGCTTTTAAGGTGGGATGGCGGAAGTTTGAAGGAGGTTTATGTTATTTTAGAAAAGGAGTGGTGGATGTTTGGAACTCGTGGCCAGGGAAGGTGGGGAAAAGGTATGATATGGACGACACACAGTGCCGAAGACCCGGGTTCGATCCTGACTACGGGTGCTGTCTGTACGGAGTTTGTACGTTCCCCCCTGCGTGGGTTTTCTCCGGGTGCTCCGGTTTCCGCCCTCTGAGGCAGAGAATTCCACAGACTCACCACTCTCTTTGAGATGCAGGATGAAGGGAATAACGTTTCGTGCAAGATAAAGTCCTGTCAAGTCCGATTAAATCTGTGCGCATCTCTCCCCCTTCAGAGCGGTGCTTTGAGATCCACGACCACTCTGGAAACGGCGAGTATGGAAGAGGGCAGCATCTGTAAGGTGGTGACGGCAGATTCCCTCACTCCCCCTCCCCAGATCATCCCAAGGTAGGTGTGTCGGAAGGAAATGCAGACGCTGGTTTAAACCAAAGATAGACACAAAAAGCTGGAGCACCTCAGCGGGACAGGCAGCATCTCTGGAGAGAAGGAATGGGTGACGTTTCGGGTCGAGACCCTTCTTCAGCCTGGATAGGGATAAGGGAAACGAGAGATGTAGATGATGATGTAGCAAGAAAAAGGACAGTGAATGAAAGATATGCAAAAAAAGTGCATGTCCGTAATCTCTGTACACCAAAGACCATATCTCTCGTTATACCTATCGCTAACCAATCTGAAGAAGGGTCTCGACCCGAAACGTCACCCATTCCTTCTCTCCAGAGATGCTGTCTGTTACTCCAACGTGTTGAAAAATCTTCACGAGTCTTCCCGTGCTTACCTGCCGTTAGCGAGTCTTCCCGAGTACCCGCCGTTAGCGTTACGAGCTGCTAAGAGACGTCCCCGAGCTCCAACGTACCCACTACGTTCATTCTCCGTGCTTACCACGAGTTTGATTTTTTTTTTTTAACTCGGGAGAGCTCTTGGAATGAACTCGTACCGTGGGACAGGGCTTTAAGTCTTGTTAACAGACTGTGTTACTTTTCCACAGGGAACAATCCAAATACCAGATGAAAGAGGGTTATTCTTCCCCTCCAGTATCGGGAGAGGGAGACAAAGCGGAGAGAATTTACCAGGGGTTTAAACCCGAGCCAGGAGAGGTCTCTGCCAACGGCACCTCGCTGACAGAAGCATCAGACTACAACGGGCCGTACTTGTTCAATTTCCAAGATGTCTCGACCATCCTCGGCGAGTTCTCGGAGCCGAAGACCACGACCGGTGAACGTGCCAACCGCCCCGAGCGCGGGCCGGCGCCCCCCGGGTACGTGGAGCTGCCGCCGATGGCCAGTGGAGGGTTAGGGGGCACGGACCAGTTCCCCCCGGCGCCCGGCCCACCCGCGCCCTATATCCTGCTCCCACCGGCCCCAGCGAGCAACGCCAACGACGCCATTCACGCGGACAACCTGGAGGAACCCAGCTTCCCGTCATTCTATGCCATGTCCATGCCACCCACCAATGCCACCCCCGTTCCTTCATCCCAGGTTGTCCCCGACTGTAAGGCCACGGATATCTCCCTTTCAGGTCAACAGGGCCCATATGTGGCTGCCCTGCAGCCCGCTCCCCCCACTCAAGGGGTAGACCCCTTGTTGGGAAGCAAGGATGCAACGGCAGAGCACGGGAGGACCTCACCAGACAACATCTCACTGGACCACCCCATTGTTGACCCCTGGCCTGCAACCTCCGGTGGCTACGTGTCGACCCCTCCTGCGGAACAAATGGCCCCCTTGACCCCCAAGCACCAAGACCCAAGCTTGCCGGATGACCCACAGTCCCAGCCTCCGATGTCAAAGATGGATGCCCACCAGGCTCCAGGAACGCATTCCTCCACAAAGCCTCAGGTGGACCTGCAGAAGACGGTGGCCAAAGAGGCAGAGTCTCCACACATGGACACGGCGAATAACGAGGCCTCAGAGCTCATCTTGTTCCAGTCAGGAGCTAATCCCATTCTCTTCCAGCAGATCGGAGATTATTGCTTCCTTCCCGGTTCCTTGCCGACCAAGGAAACCGAAACCACCAAAGGCCACATCTCATCCACAAAATCAGAGCCTTCAAATAAGCCTCTGGACTCCTTGGAGAAGCAGCCCCCTTGCCAGCATTCCCCCTCCCCTTCTCACCACATCGCTTGTTCTTAGATTAGAGATACAGCGCGGAAACAGGCCCACTTTGGCCCGCCGGGTCCACGCCGACCATCGGTCACCCGTTCACGCTAGTTGCACGTCATCTCATCCACTCCCTACGCACGCTCACACGCGGGGGGAAATTTACGGGGACTTCTTAGCCCCACATTAACCCGCGAGTCTTTGGGATGTGGGAGGAAGCCGGAGAACCGACGAGTGGGTGCAAACTCCACAAAGACAGCAACCGAGGTCAGGATCAAACCCGCGGCGTGGGGCGGCGGCTCCAGGAAAGTAGAGTGCAGGAGCAGGCCCTTCGGCCCATAATTTGAAACTATATATTTTTTAAACAGAATTGATTAACTTTTATGAAACAGCTCAGGAAGCCAGAAGTGGAACAGATGAATGTGAAGCATTTCTTCGGCCGGTAGCAACTAACCAGCTTGTCTAGCAGTGAAATATTTAGGCTATTCTAAGATGCGCAACAATTAAGAGTATTAACCTTTGGATTTTAGAGATACAATGTGTAAACAGGCCCTTTGGCCCACCGAGTCCACAGCAACTAATGATACATTAGCACTATCCTGCAAACTCGGGACAATCCACAATTATTCCAAGCCGATTAACCTACAAACCCGCACGTCTGTGGAGTGTGGGGGGAAATGGGAGCACCCGGAGAAAACTAAGGTGGACAGGGGGAGAACTTGCGAACTCTGTACAGACAGCACCCATGGTCAGGATCGAACCAGGGTCTCTGGCGCTATAAGGCCAGCGACTCTACCGCTGCGCCACCGTGCTGTCCTGCAGTTATTAGTTGGTGAACAAAGGCAGTGCAGACCAGACCATTTCTACCAAACCTTCATGGGAATTCACTGGTCCATTGCCTTGGACCAAGAGACATTGAGATCACAGCTGGAACAATAGTCATAGAGTGATACAGCGTGCAAACAGGCCCTTCAGCCCAACTTACCCACACCTACCAACTTGTCCCAGCTGCACCAGTCCCACCTGCCCATATCTGCCTAAACCTGTCCTACCTCAGCTTTCCAGCATCTGCGGCGTTTTGTTACCCAGGCCTATCTGCCCACTCACTGCTATCCCACCCCCCCCCTCTCCCGAGTGAGTTAAACTCATGTCCTGTCTGCTTGGGTCTGATCCCCAGCAGAGTGAGGTGGAAGGATTTAGTTTGCCCCTCTTAGTCATTGCGTCTAGAGTGATACAGTATGGAAACAGGCCCTTCGGCCCACCCTGCCCACACCGGCCAACATGTCCCAGCTACACCAGTCCCACCTGCCTACATTTGGCCCATATTTATCCAAACCTGTCCTATGCATGTACCTGCCTAACTGTTTCTTAAACGTTGGGATAGTCCCAGCCTCAACTACCTCCTCTGGCAGCTTGTTCCATACACCCACCACCCTTTGTGTGGAAAAAGTTACCCCTCAGATTCCTATTAAATCTTTTCCCCTTCACCTTAAACATTTATCCTCTGGTACTCGATTCACTTACTCCGGGCAAGAGACTCTGTGCATCTATCTACCCGATCTATTCCTCTTGTTGATGTTCCACATGCCTGCTCACTGTTGACTCTGCATGGCAATTTCTTATAAAAATTACTGCAAAAAAAAATCTATTTTTAAATTCTGATATTATTTTATAATTGTGATATAGCTTGTAACAAATAACGTCTATTTTTGAGAGTGTCATTTTTATATTCACAGTGCTTTGTAACGATTAAAACATTCAGTTATATTTTGCAAGATGTGAAATGTCCCCTCTTTTCTCATCCACTCCCTACCAGTTCTGGTTCTGGACTCCCCCAACATCGGGAACATAAGCTGGTGTAACTCAGCGGGACGGGCAGCATCTCTGACCCAAAACGTCACCCATTCCTTCCCTCCAGAGATGCTGCCTGTCCCGCTGAATTACTCCAAATTTTTGTGTCTACGGTTTAAACCAGTGGCCCCTGAGTCCATTTATTTATGGACTTCTCTTCGGCTTTTAACACAGTTAACACAGTCACCATCTGCAACCGCCTTCTGGATCTACAAGTCAACCCATCACTTATCCTGTGGATAAAAGACTTTCTGCAGGACCGGCCTCAGCATGTGATGGTAAATGGTTTTAAATCCAAGAACATGATTTTAAACACTGGTGTCCCCCAGGGTTGTGGCTTATCACCGATTTTATTTTCCATCTACACAAACAACATAACAAATAATAACAGTGACATTTCCCTTTTTAAGTATGCAGATGATATTATAGAAACTTACAAAATTCTTAAGGGGTTGGACAGGCTAGATGCAGGAAGATTGTTCCCGATGTTAGGGAAGTCCAGGACAAGGGGTCACAGCTTAAGGATAAGGGGGAAATCCTTTAAAACCCGAGATGAGAAGAACTTTTTTCACACAGAGAGTGGTGAATCTCTGGAACTCTCTGCCACAGAGGGTAGTTGAGGCCCAGTTCATTGGCTATATTTAAGAGGGAGTTAGATGTGGCCCTTGTGGCTAAGGGGATCAGAGGGTATGGAGAGAAGGCAGGTACGGGATACTGAGTTGGATGATCAGCCATGATCATATTGAATGGCGGTGCAGGCTCGAAGGGCCGAATGGCCTACTCCTGCACCTAATTTCTATTTTCTATGTTTCTATGTTTCTATATGGCCCTGGTGCCCACATCAAGGATCACACTTCTCTGGCTGCCTACTATCAGCAGGTCAACACCCTGATGCTGTGGATCAAAGAGAGCTCTCTGGAGCTTAACATCTCCAAGACCAAGGAGCTGTGTTGTGGGAGGAGGCGAACATCTTCCCCCCAACCTCTCTTTGAACCTCTGAGGTTGAATGGGCAGACAGTTGAGCAGGTAGAGGCCTTTAGATACCTGGGCACAGAGATTGACACCCACCTGTCCTTCTCCCAGCACACAGACTCTGTGTACAAGAAGGCACAGCAACGCCTGTTCCTGCTGAGGAAACTCAGGAGCTTTGATGTCAGACAGGACATTTTAACAGCTGTCTATAAATCACTTATAGAATCTGTACTCGCCTTTAACATCACATCCTGGTTCACCCTCACCTCTGTCAAAGACAAATCAAAGCTTTCCCGGTCCATCGATCAGGCAAGCAAAATAACTGGCAAAACTCAAAATCAATTATCAGTACTCCACATCCAGGCAGTTAAAAGGAAAGCCAACCTCATTACACAGGATCCCACCCATCCCCTGCACAAGTCTTTCCAACTTCTGCCATCAGGCCGTCGATATAAAGTCCCCCTATCCAAGAAATCATCCACAAAAACTCATTCATACCCATTGCCATAAACAGCTTAAATAAAAAATGAACAGTGGACAAATTAACCCTGACGCATTGTCGCTTTACACGTAGCCACAACTTTTATCTTGACTATTTTTACAGTTTTTAATCTTTATATTTGCTTTTAAGATCGACACACACTGTGAGTGTGCTCGCAGAAATCTGTGCTGTATGACTGCTTATCAGTACATTGTCCTGTCTGTATGTTGACCCACGTCAAAGAAGATTTTCTGTTATGCCAGACAATAAAGTTTTCTGAATCTGAATCTGAACCAGGGGCCACAGTTTAAGAATAAGGGGTAAGCCATTTAGAACGGGGACGAGGAAACACTTTTTCTCACAGAGTGGTGAGTCTGTGGAATTCTCTGCCTCAGAGGGTGGTGGAGGCAGGTTCTCTGGATGCTTTCAAGAGAGAGTTAGATGGGGCTCTTAAAAATAGCGGAGTCAGGGGATATGGGGAGAAGGCAGGAACGGGGCACTGATTAACCATATAACCATATAACAATACAGCACGGAAACAGGCCATCTCGGCCCTACAAGTCCGTGCCGAACAACTTTTTTCCCTTAGTCCCACCTGCCTGCACTCATACCATAACCCTCCATTCCCTTCTCATCCATATGCCTATCCAATTTATTTTTAAATGATACCAATGAACCTGCCTCCACCACTTCCACTGGAAGCTCATTCCACACCGCTACCACTCTCTGAGTAAAGAAGCTCCCCCTCATGTTACCCCTAAACTTCTGTCTCTTAATTCTGAAGTCATGTCCTCTTGTTTGAATCTTCCCTATTCTCAAAGGGAAAAGCTGGTCCACATCAACTCTGTTTATCCCTCTCATAATTTCAAAGACCTCTATCAAGTCCCCCCTTAACCTTCTGCGCTCCAGAGAATAAAGACCTAACTTATTCAACCTTTCTCTGTAACTTAGTTGTTGAAACCCAGGCAACATTCTAGTATGTTGGGGATGATCAGCCATGATCATACTGAATGGCGGTGCTGGCTCGAAGGGCCGAATGGCCTACTCCTGCACCTATTGTCTATTGTCTATAAACCAGCATCTGCAGTTGCTTCTTACACACTCCAGACCTGTGGGTCAGAGGTAGTTGAATAAATGTGAAATATCTCGCTGCACTTTGAGCTGGAGTTGCACAACCCCCAACACAAAGAATGTGCTATCAAAATGAGGAAGTACAAAAACATAATTATACAGGGAACACAGCAGGAACAAGTCTCCACCTACCTGCTGTCGGATCCAATAGTCCAGACATCACAAGCTCTCAGGCCGAGAGTGGGGATAGTTGGTGGATCTATAGACGTGTTCCTCTGGAATGGGAGGTGTGAGATGGATATTGGAGTTGCTCCCTCTTCAATGGTTGCATTGCCTGGACCTGCCCACCTTCCTTGTCTTCCTGGTGGTCTTCCTTGGGCTGGCGGCCCTGAGGAGGAGCTGGGTGGTCCGTCATCTCCCCCCTGGACCGCCCATGTGGAGCCTGGCCGCTAACGTCTTCCTCGGGTCCAAGGCACCCCATCTGGCCATGACAGAGGTAAGCAGATACCTTCTCCTTTGTAAACCTTAAACCAGGCTCTCCTTGTTTGCCTCGACAGATAGGGGGGAGGGGGAGAGAGGGGGAGAGGAGGGGGGGAAGGGGGGGGGAGGGGGGAGGGGAGGGGGGGGGAGGGGGAGAGAGGGGGAGAGAGGGGGGGAGAGGGGGAGAGAGGGAGAGAGGGGGAGGGGGAGAGGGGGAGAGGGAGAGAGGAAGGGAGGAGAGCGAGGGAGAGAGAGGGGGAGAGGGGGAGAGAGGGAGAGGGCAGAGAGAGATACAGGGAGGGAGAGAGGGGGAGAGGGGGGGAGAGAGAGAGAGAGAGACCAGTGATTGCCCATTCACACTAGTTCTGTAATATCGCATTCTCATCCACTCCCTATACACCAAGAGACATTCACCGAGGGCCAACTAACCCGCACGACTTTTGGGATGTGGGAGGAAACCGGAGCACCCGGAGGAATCCCACGCAGGCACGGGGAGAACGTGCAAACTCCACACAGACAGCACACAGCACCCGGGGTCAGGATCAAACCCGGTCCTCCGGGGCTGGGAAGCAGCACCTCTACCTCAGAGGTTACGGGGAGAAGGCAGGAGAATGGGGCTGGGAGGGAAAGATACATCAGCCATGATTGAATGGCAGAGTAGAATTGATGGGCCGAATGGCCCAATTCTGCTCTTAGAACGCGACCTTCCTTGCACACTAAAACTACCCTACACACACTAGAGATAATTCACATTTACACCGCCAATTAACCTATAAACCTGCACGTCTTTGGAGTGTGGGAGGAAACTGAAGATCTCAGAGAAAACCTACGCAAGTCACGGGGAGAACGTGCAAACTCCGTACAGACAGCGTCCGTAGTCAGGATCGAACCCGGGTCACTGGCGTAACGCCACCGTGCCTCCAGAATGTTTCCAGCATTATTCTTGTTTGAATTAAATATAATTGTGACTCAGTTTAATATTATCCCACTCACATAGAGCTGGCTGTTTAACAGGTTCCACAACTTTACAATTAATAATAGGTTACACACGACCACAAAGCAAAACTTGCTGGTAACATCTATCACAGAACCATTCCAATGCATCCATTCACAGTCATTCCCATTGTCCAATCCTCCCTCCCCCTTCTTCTCACTGACTGACAACTAACTGGGGAGGCACGGTGGCGCAGCGGTAGAGTTGCTGCCTCACAGGCACGGGTTCGATCCTGACCACGGGTACTTGTCTGTACGGAGTTTGTACGCTCTCCCCATGACCTGTGTGGGTTTTCTCTGGGATCTCCGGTTTCCTCCCACACTCCAAAGATGTACAGGTTTGAGGGTGTTAGTTAGTGTGTGTTAGTGTGTGTGTGTGTTAGTTAGTGTGTGTTAGTGTTAGTGTGTGTGTATGTGTGTGTGTGTTTGTGTGTGTGTGTGACTGTGTGTGTGTGTGTTAGTGTGTGTGTGTGTGTGTGTGTTTGTGTGTGTGTGTGTGTTAGTTAGTGTGTGTTAGTGTGTGTGTGTGTTAGTATGTGTGTGTGTGTTAGTGTGTGTGTATGTGTGTGTGTGTATGTGCGCACTAGTGTGTGAGTTAGTTAGTGTGTGTTAGTTAGTGTGTGTTAGTTAGTGTGTGTTAGTTAGTGTGTGTTAGTTAGTGTGTGTTAGTTAGTGCATGTTAGTTAGTGTGTGTGTATGTGTGTGTGTGTGTATGTGCGCGCTAGTGTGTGAGTGTGTGTTAGTTAGTGTGTGTTAGTTAGTGTGTGTTAGTTAGTGTGTGTGTATGTGTGTGCGTATATGTGTGTGCGTATGTGCGCGCTAGTGTGTGAGTGTGCAGGACGGCCATTAGAGCCAAAACTGGCGGCCAGCATTAACCACCTATCCAACAAGCCCCTACAGGAGCAGGTGGTTAATGAGGTCTTAGAGCAATATTCGGCCCTTGAGAATTGCACCTCGCTCAAAGTGCCGGCTGTCAACAGCCAAATCTGGGGGCACGTTGGGCCAAATATAAGCAATCAAGAGCTAAAACTTCAGCGGATCCTCAGGCTCCTGACGTCAGCCATCACTTTGTTTAAGAGGGAACTGCAGATGCTGGAGAATCGAAGGTTACACAAAAAAAGCTGGAGGAACTCAGCGGGTGCAGCAGCATCTATGGAGCGAAGGAAATAGGCAACGTTTCGGGGAAACGTTGCCTATTTCCTTCGCTCCATAGATGCTGCTGCACCCGCTGAGTTCCTCCAGCTTTTTTTGTGTAACCTCAGCCATCACTTTTTTTGCTCGTTCTGTGGATGGGGTGGAAATGACCACGAATCAGCAGGATACACTCGCACTGCTGTGTAATACTCAATTTGAAATTAATAACCTCCGCAAGGAGATTATAAGACCTGCCCTCAACCCGAAATTCGCGGGTTTGTGCAAAACGCCGACCATCGAGCCAGAAACCGTGCTCTTCGGCAAGGACCTCACCAAGAAAGTTAAAGACATGGAGGAGGATTCCAAAAGCATTCGTGTCTCATGAGGGCAGCTAGTGTGTGTGAGCAAAGCCACTAAACCCAAGTGGTGTTGTGTTTGTGGTGCCGCGTAGTGAGTGTGTGTGTGTGTGTGTGTGTGTGTGTGTGTGTGTGTGTGTGTGTGTGAGTGTGTGTGTGTGTGTGTGTGTGTGTGTGTGTGTGTGTGTGTGTGCGCTGTGAGTGTGTGTGTGTGTGTGTGTGTTTTGTGTGCGCGCTAGTGAGTGTGTGTGTGTGTGTGTGTGTGTGTGTGTGTGTGTGTGTGTGTGTGTGTGTGTATGTGTGCGCTAGTGTGTGTGTGTGTGTGTGTGTGTGTGTGTGTGTGTGCTAGTGTGTGTGTGTGTGTGTACTAGTGCGTGTGTGTGTGTGTGTGTGTGTGTGTGTGTGTGCGCGCTAGTGTGTGTGTGTGTGTGTGTGTGCTAGTGTGTTAGTGTGTGGGTCAACATGGACTCGGTGGGCCAAAGGGCCTGTTTCTGCACTGTATCTCTAAACTAAGCTATAAATAGACACAAAACGCTGGAGTAATTCACCGGGACAGGCAGCATCTTGGAGAGAAGGAATGGGTGACATTTTGGGTCGAGACCCATCTTCAGACTAACCTAAAGTCAGGGTCACACCATGGCCACTCCCTCTTCTCCCCTCTCCCATCGGGCAAAAGGTACAGAAGTGTGAAAACGCACCCCTCCAGATTCAGGGACAGTTTCTTCCCAGCTGTGATCAGGCAACTGAACCATCCTACCACAACAATGAGAACAGTGGCTATCTACCTCTTTAATGACCCTCGGACTATCCTTGATCGGACTTTGCCGGCTTTATCTTGCACTAAACGTTATTCCCTTTGTCGTGCATCTGCACTCTGTAAATGGACCGAATGTAATCATGTATTGTCTTTCTGCTGACTGGGTAGCAGGCAGCAAAATTGCTTTTCACTGTACCTCGGTACACGTGACAATAAACTGGGCTGCAACTAAACTGAACTGAGGCAGCTTGCAGGAGCCTTTGCAGAATTCCACACTCATTCTCTTCCTTTTATCGATCCCTGTTCAAGCTTTCCCAACAGTACGGGAACATCCTGACCTGTTACATCTTCTGCATGCCTGTGGTTGTACTCAACGGATTCCAGATCGTTCAAGAGGCCCTCGTCCAACATGGAAGAGAATTTGCTGATCGCCCCTATATTCCACTACTGGAAGACCTCACGAAAGGCCAAGGTAATATGCTCTGAGTTTTACTCCACGTCCTCGCTTACATCTCCAAGTTTGTGGATGACACAAAGCTGGGTGGCAGTGTGAGCCGCGAGGAGGATGCTATGAGGCTGCAGGGTGACTTAGACAGGTTGGGCGAGTTGGCAGATGCATGGCAGATGCAGCATAATGCGGATAAATGTGAGGTTATCTACGTTGGTGGCAAGTACAGGAAGGCAGATTATTATCTGAATGGTGTCAGATGAGGAGAAGGGGAGGTGCAACGAGGCCTGGGTGTGCTTGTACATCAGTGACTGAAAGTAAGCATGCAGGTACAGCAGGCAGTGAAGAAAGCTAATGGCATGTAGGCCTTCGTTGCGAGAGGATTTAAGTTGAGGAGCAAGGAGGTCCTACTGCAGTTGTACACGGCCCTGGCGAGATCGCACCTGGCACATTGTGTGCAATTTTGGTCTCCTAATTTGAGGAAGGACATTCTTGCTATTGAGGGAGTGCAGCGTAGGTTCGCCAGGTTAATTCCCAGGATGGCGGGACTGACATATGATGAAAGAACGGGTTTTCTTCAAACTAAGAGTCGGGGGAGAGAGAACCTCGAGGTATGTAAAGGTACAAAGAACAAAGATATGAAAATCAAAGCCAGCACTGATGATCAAGGAAAAAAAACTGGCATTGAAAAAAAAAAACATGGCCTCCCTTGATCAGTATTACTGGCTTTGATTTGTTCTACTTAATTCCACAGATCCACCACCCTCTTGCTGTTATGTTAATTAGTCTCTCTAAATTACACTTAGTGCATCGGGAGTGGATGCAAAAGTGGGGCAACATAGAATTGGTGCGTTCAAGAAGGAACTGCAGATGCTGGAAAATCGAAGGTAGACAAAAAATGCTGGAGAAACTCAGCGGGTGAGGCAGCATCTATGGAGCGAAGGAAAGGCAACGTAGGCCGAAACGTTTCGGGCCTGAAACGGTTTCGGCCTATTTTTCCTTCGCTCCATAGATGCTGCCTCACCCGCTGAGTTTCTCCAAGCACTTGTCCACCATAGAATTAGTGTGAATCGGTGATCGGTGTCCGGTGGGCGGCGCGACTCTGGTCAGCAACGGCCTCTGCAGTCTGTCCGCGTTTTATTATTTTCTGTCTGTGTTTTTATGTAGTTTTTGTTATTTTTTGTTGGGGTGTGTGTGATGGGGGGCGGGGATGGGGTGGGAGGGGGGGGAGTCCCATTTTAAATCTCTCCCTGCACGGGAGACCCGACCTTTTCTCGTCGGGTTTCGCGTTGTCAATTTACGGAGCAACGAGGAGCGGCCTCCAATGTGGAAGAGACCGGGGATTCTGGTGCTACAACTCACCGTCGCCGTCGCGGGGCTGGCCGAGTCCGGAGCGGGTGGAGCGGTGGAGGAGCGCTGCTGCTGCTGCTGCTGCTGCGACCCGACCGGAGAGTCGGAGGCTCCAACGGCAGGTCTGTGGACGGCGGCACCGGGAGCCCGCAGGTCCCTGGAGGGAGACCGCTTTTCAGGGCTCTCGCAATGGCGACTTCCCCCGCCCGAGTTGCGGGGTCGAAGAGCTCCTGGAGCGGGGCCTACATCACTGCCCCGCGCGGCTTGGAATGGCCGCGGGACTCTGCAAGCGCACGCCGGGGGCTCCAACACCAAGACCCGGTGTGCGACCTCGCACCACCCGGCGTGGCTTTAATGGCCGCGGGACAATCGCCATCGCCAGCCGGGGGCTTTGACTTTGACTCTGACATGGGGGGGGGAGAGTGCAGTGGAGAGATAAGTTAATTGGCCTTCCATCACAGCGATGTGATGGATATTTATGTCAATTATGTTGTGTCTTGGGTCTATGTGTTTGTAATGTATGGCTGCAGAAACGGCATTTCGTTTGGACCTCAAGGGGTCCAAATGACAATTAAATGTATCTTGTATCTTGTATCTTGTATCTTGATCGATGGATAGCATGGACTTGGCAGGCTGAAGGGCCTGTTTCCATGCTGCAGGTCTAAAAACACAATCAACTCAATTCTTCGGTCTCCACCCGAAATGTCTCCAAAGATGCTTCCCGACCCACTGAATTACTCCAGCATTGTGTCTATATTTAGAGATACAGCGCAGTAACAGACGCTTCAGATCAACGAGTCCCCGCCAACATCGACCACCCCGTAAACTAGTTCCATCCTACGCACTTGGGACAATTTTACGGAGCTACAAACCTGCACTTCTTCGCAACGTGGGAGGAAACCGGAGCACCTGGAGAAAACCCACGTGGTCACGTGGTCACAGGGAAAACATGCAAACTCCGTACAGACAGCACCCGTGGTCAGGATCGAACCCGGGTGTCTGTCGCTGTGAGGCAGCAGCTCTACCACTGTGCCACTGTGCCACCCCTGGACTATCGTAGGTATAAACCAGCATCTGCAGTTCTTTGTTTCTGCATTTTGGGCAACAGTCCTTTCAGCCTGAAGATGGCTTCCAACCCAAAGTATCACTTGTCCATGTTCTCCAGCGATGCTGCCTCTGACCCTCTGAGTTACTCCAGCACCCTTTGCCTGGCATGCGACATATCAGATGCTGGAATCTTGACCAAAAACAATGCGCTGTAGGAACTCGGCAGGTCAGGCAGCATCTACAATGACCGAAGAAGGGCTCGACCCAAAACGTCGTCCAGCCATTCCCTCCACAGTTGCTGCGAGTTCCTCCAGCAACTGCAATCTCCCTGTGCCAGTATTGATATTGATATTGAGACCCTGATTTTCCTTTTTCTCTTTCCAACCAGGCATCGTTTTTGCCCACTACGGGAGGTCCTGGAAGAAGCAGCGTAGGTTTGTACTGACGGTGCTGAGAAATTTTGGTTTGGGCAAAATCCCCTTTGAAGAGAAAATTCTGGAAGAGGTCCAGTATTTGACTAAAGTCTTCAAAGCATCAGAAGGTAAGTGCTTGAGAACGAGTGGGCAGTGGTAGAGATGCTACCTCACAGCGCCAGGGAACCGCGTTCGATCCCAACTACGGGTGCTGCGATGCTGCCTGTCCCGCTGAGTTACTCCAGCATTTTGTGTCTGTCTTCAACTTATATTCTCATGCTTCTTAACTGGGGATGGGAGTGGGGGGGGGGGTGTTGATTAACCCTTATTCAAGACTCAAGAGAGTTTATAGTCATATGTCCGAGATAGGACTATGAAATTCTTGCTTTGTTTCAGCACAACAGAATATTGCAGGCATGACTACAGAATAGATCAGTGTGTCCATATACCAATGAATATATATATACATACACCCATAAATAAACAGATAAAGTGCAATGGGCTATTAATGATCAGAGTTTTGTTTGAGTTGCGTTTAATAGCCTGATGGCTGTGGGGAAGTAGCTATTCATGAACCTGGATGGTGCAGATTTCAGGCTCCTGTACCTTCTACCTGAAGGCAGCGGGGAGATGAGTGTGTGGCCAGGATGGTGTGGGTCCTTGATGATGCTGCCAGCCTTTTTGAGGCAGCGATTCATCCATGCCATTTATAATCCCCTCTACACATACGTGCATGACACCCATTACATGGTATTACGGTACTACACCGCTTTACACTAGCAAGGTCAGTGTAATCCTCTCTCACACAAGACGCGGCGAGCTGCATGTGAATGGCTGGCAGCTTAAATGTTCCCGACTGCTTATGGAATAAAGACTGATCTTTCACTATGTGTGTGTTGTTGTGGATCATTCACAAACAGGAGGGAAAAAACAAAGGAGGACACAGCATGGGATACTTTGTAACTTTGTCACTGTCCTTTATGTGGCCACAAAGAATATCACTGTGACTTGTCACCAAATCTGAGGAAGGACATTATTGCCATAGAGGGAGTACAGAGAAGGTTCACCAGACTGATTCCTGGGATGTCAGGACTTTCATATGAAGAAAGACTGGATAGACTCGGCTTGTACCTGCTAGAATTTAGGAGATTGAGAGGGGATCTTAGAGAAACTTACAAAATTCTTAAGGGGTTGGACAGGCTTGATGCAGGAAGATTGTTCCCGATGTTGGGGAAGTCCAGGACAAGGGGTCACAGTTTAAGGATAAGGGGGAAATCCTTTAAGACCGAGATGAGAAAAACATTTTTCACACAGAGAGTGGTGAATCTCTGGAACTCTCTGCCACAGAAGGTAATTGAGGCCACAGTTCATTGGCTATATTTAAGAGGGAGTTAGATGTGGCCCTTGTGGCGAAAGGGATCAGGGGGTATGGAGAGAAGGCAGGGATGGGATACTGAGTTGGATGATCAGCCATGATCATATTGAATGGTGGTGCAGGCTCGAAGGGCCGAATGGCCTACTCCTGCACCTATTTTCTATGTTTCTAAGTATGTGACAACGAAGTGTTCATTCATTCATTCAACCTCTGTCCTTGGCACAGGTCGACCTTTCAACCCGGGTGCTAAGATCGCCAGCGCCGTTTCCAACGTGATCTGCTCCGTCGTCATGGGCAAACGCTTCCACTACGAAGATAAGACATTCACAAGGCTGATGGAACTGTTTGAGGAGAGCCTGGTGCTTCAGACTACTGTCTGGGCGATGGTGAGACAGTGCCCAGACACGGGTGACCTGAACGGACCGCGATTAAAATGATGGTCTATAGTTTCAGTTTACAGATACGGCGTGGAAAACAGGTCCCGAGGCCCGCGCGGGCCAACGATCACCCCGTATACTAGTTCAATCCTACACACGCACACACAATGGCACAATAGTAGAGCTTACAGCGCCAGAGACCCGGGTTCGATCCTGACAACGGGCGCTGTCTGTACGTTCTCCCTGTGACCGCGCGGATTTTCCCCGGGTGCTCCGGTTTCCTCCAACATTCCAGAGATGTGCAGGTTTGTAGGCTGATTGGCTCGGTACAGTTGTAAATCGCCCCTCGTGTGTGTTGGAGAGTGTTAGCGCACGGGGGTGATCGCTGGTTGGCGTGGGCTTGGAGGGCCGAAGGGCCTATTTCCACGCTGTATCTCAAAAGCCTAAAGTCTAAAGACAATCTACCGTGGGCAATTAACCCACAAACCAGCCATCTTTGCGACGTTGGAAGAAACCGGAGCACCTGGAGGAAACCCACGGAGGAAACCCACGCAGTTACAGGGAGAAGGAACAAACTCTGTACAGACAGCACCCGTAGTCAGGATCGAACCCGGGTCTCTGGCGCTGTGAGGCAGCAACTCTACCGCTACACCTGTGGATGTATATGTTCTGTAAAATATATCTTCACGGTGAAATGCAGAGCCATCCATCTGGATATTAGTTTCTCCAACTACAAATAACTCTTTCATCCCCTCCCTCTCCCCACCCAAGTCGTGGTAACCATTACACTGATGTCCCGTTGATTTCCATTATCTTTGCGATTCATTATCACCTATCCCACAGCCAACAATGGAGCATTGTGGGCTCCACCTTTCTTGATCATCGCCGCTTCTTTTGCATATCTTCCATTCATTTCTCCCTTTACCACCTATCTCTCTTGTTCCCCTCTCCCCTGACTCTCAGTCCGAAGAAGGGTAAATAAATGAGTGAATACGTTACAGTCACATTTGACAAGTTGCAGTCAAATCCTTTGCTTGCACAATAGACAATAAGTGTAGGAGTAGGCCATTCGGCCCTTCGACCCAGCACCGCCATTCAATGTGATCATGGCTGATCATCCCCATCAGTACCTCGTTCCTGCCTTCTCCCCATATCCCCTGACTCCGCTATCTTTAAGAACCCTTTCTAGCTCTCTCGTGAAAGTATCCAGAGAACCGGCCTCCACCGCCCTCTGAGGCAGAGAATTCCACAGACTCACCACTCTCTGTGAGAAAAAGTGTTTCCTCGTCTCCGTTCTATATGGCTCACCCCTTATTCTTAAACTGTGTGTGACCCCTGGTTCTGGACTCCCCCAACATCAGGAACATGTTTCCTGCCTCTAGCGTGTCCAAGCCCTTAACAATCTTACATGTTTCAATGAGATGCCCTCTCATCCTTCTAAACTCCAGAGTGTACAAGCCCAGCCGCTCCGCATTCTCTCAGCACAACCAAGGTATGCAAATAGTTGCCACATAAAGGGCGATAACAATGTATCAAAGTACCCCGCTGGCCGGGTCCCCCCTTTGCTCCCCCCCTTCCCCACGGCGACCCCCCCACGCTGTGACATCCCCCCGGCAGCGACGTCCTCACTTCTACGTGGTCCGCCAACGTCTGCCAGTCGGTACCATCATCGACCGCCGTGCCCACCTCTCCACCATCTCTGCGCTGGTTGAAGGTGAGAGGGGAAAGATTTAATAGGGATCCATTAAATCCCACCCGAAACGTCACCCGTTCCTTTTCCCCGCAGAGACACTGCCTTACCCACAGAATCACTCCAGCTTTTCGTGTGTGCGTCTTCGATTTAACCCTGCATTTGCAGTTCCTTCCTGCACACGCACGTCGGGTAATCGTCTTGTTCTTCCTGCCAGTTGTACTGTGTGGTGCCCTTCTTCCGACATTTTCCTGGACCCCATCAGAGGATATTCAAGAACCAGCGCTCCCTTGAAGCCACCCTTCAGATCTTCATCAACCAACACCAGGAGACTTTGAGCGGTGAAACCATCCGAGATTTTATTGATGCGTACCTGCTGGAGATGGAAAAGGTGGGCCCAAAAATTGAATTATTCCAGCCTGTAGGCAATAAAATGTACAATAATACAATATACAATATTTATTCAATGTCATTTGAATCTCAGCGTCACCTATCCATGCTCCCCAGAGATGCTGACTAACCCGCTGAGTCCACACCTGGAGCATTGAGTACAGTTTTGATTTCATTGGCTATATTTAAGAGGGAGTTAGATGTGGCCCTTGTGGCTAAAGGGATCAGGGGGTATGGAGAGAAGGCAGGGATGGGATACTGAGTTGGATGATCAGCCATGATCATATTGGATGGCGGTGCAGGCTCGAAGGGCCGAATGGCCTCTACTCCTGCACCTATTGTCTATGTAAAGCAGCATCTGCGGCTCCTTCCTTTTTGTTGTGTTTGCAGGAAGAGGGATCTCAGACATCCTGCATGACGGAGGGAAACCTACTCAATAACGTTACTGACCTGTTCCTCGCTGGCACCGAAACGACCACAACCACTCTCCAGTGGGGTATGCTAATCATGATGGCTTACCCCGACGTACAAGGTAAAAGGGCCGGCAACGGTGGCCCAGCGGGTAGAGTCGCTGCCTCACAACGCCAGGGTCCCGGGTTCGATCCTGACTACGGGTGCTGTCTGTACGTTCTCCCCGTGACGTTCTCCCACACTCCCAAGCAGGTTAATTAGCCGCTCCCACACTCCCAATCCGGTTTGCTCCCACACTCCCAATCAGGATAGTGCTCGTGTATGCGGATCACTGATCAACACGGAGTCAATGTTTCTGTATCTCTAAACCAAACTCAACTCACCGGTAAAACAAATTGAAAATTGTCCCTAAAGTGTGCGTATGATAGTGCTCTTGGACACGGGGTGATCAATAGTCGACGTTGACCTGTTGATCGAAGGGCCTGCTTCCACACTATCTCTAAATTCTAAACTATCTCTAAAGTTGACAAGTCTAAAGTCTTAAATGAAGGCTTTTTCTGCATACAGTTTGGATGGGGCGAGGAGGTCACAAGCATGTCAATTGTAGTGGCTGGAACATCCAGCCCTAATAATCAATATTGCTGCCAGAGGGACAGGTTGTCCTTGTTCTGTAATCAATGGCTTCGTTTTCCACAGAGAGGTGCCAGCGGGAGATAGCCGAGGTGGTCGGGTGGTCCCGTGCCGCGAGCATGGAGGACGGGCCCAACATGCCATACCTCAGCGCCGTCATCCACGAGCTCCAGAGGTTTGGCAACATCTTGCCGTTGGCCGTAGGACACACGGTCCTCGAGGACGTTACCTTCCGGGGATACCGGCTGGAGAAGGTGACCTTTGCTTTCATGACCCCCCCCAGTCCCACTTCAGGTCCGAACCAAGCAAGGATCAGGGGGGTGGGGGTGGGGGGGAGTATCTAGTCACGCAGGGACATAGCCCCCCTGAAAGTGGCATCACAGCTAGATAGGAAGTGTTGCTGGGCAGAGGGATATATGAGTCTATATACCACCACCAGCTGCATTTATTTTCTACATTTGACAAATTTCAATAATCTTCGAAGGACGTTGGTGTTATTTCTTGGTCAATTAACGTGGGACAGCGTAGTGTTGCTGCCTCACAGCGCCAGAGACCCAGGTTCCATCCTGACTACGGGTGCTGTCTGTACGGAGTTTGCACGTTCTCGCCGTGACATGCGTGGGTTTTCTCCGAGCTCTTCGGTTTCCCCCCACTCTCCAAAAAAACGCACTGGTTTGTAGGTTAATTGGCTTGGTGTAAATGTCAAGTCCACAGGGAGCCAGTGGAGAGAGGCCAGGATCGGGGTGATGTGGTCCCTTTTTCGGGTGCCCGTCAGGAGTCTCGCTGCGGCGTTTTGGACCAGTTGCAGGCGGGACAGGGAAGATTGGCTGATGCCAGTGTAAAGGGTGTTGCAGTAATCCAGGCGGGAGGAGGCGATAAATGTGTGGATGATCTTTTCCAGGTCATCAAAGTGGAGGAATGGTTTTATTTTAGCTATCGTCCGGAGCTGAAAGAAGCTAGCTTTTACCATGGTATTGACTTGGCTGTCAAATTTCAATGCTGAGTCAAATATCACGCCAATGTTTTTGACGTGAGGTTTGAGTAATAGAAACATAGAAACATAGAAATTAGGTGCAGGAGTAGGCCATTCGGCCCTTCGAGCCTGCACCGCCATTCAATATGATCATGGCTGATCATCCAACTCAGTATCCTGTACCTGCCTTCTCTCCATACCCTCTGATCCCCTTAGCCACAAGGGTCACATCTAACTCCCTCTTAAATATAGCCAATGAACTGGCCTCGACTACCCTCTGCGGCAGAGAGTTCCAGAGATTCACCACTCTCTGTGTGAAAAAAGTTCTTCTCATCTCGGTTTTAAAGGATTTCCCCCTTATCCTTAAGGTGTGACCCCTTCTCCTGGACTTCCCCAACATCGGGAACAATCTTCCTGCATCTAGCCTGTCCAACCCCTTAAGAATTTTATAAGTTTCTATAAGATCCCCTCTCAATCTCCTAAATTCTAGAGAGTATAAACCAAGTCTATCCAGTCTTTCTTCATAAGACAGTCCTGACATCCCAGGAATCAGTCTGGTGAACCTTCTCTGCACTCCATCTATGGCAATAATGTCCTTCCTCAGATTTGGGGTAATGCTTCCAAGGCTGCCTGCTATCGTTTTGATCGACTCCGAGGGGCTGAGAAGGATGACCTCAGACTTACTCTCGTTTAGTTGGAGGAAGTTCTGGGCCATCCAACACTTTATATCCTCGAGGCAATGAATAAGGTTGTAGATTTGTATATATCCCTAGTGTGTGTAGGGTAGTGTTAGCGTGCAGGTATCGCTGGTCGGTGCAGACTCGATGGGCAGAAGGGCCTGCTTCCGCGCTGTTTCTCTAAACTTGTGCATTGGGTAAAACGTCATAGTAACACAAATATTTGATGCTTGATATTTTATTGTAGAAAACAATGGTCATCATAAACCTGTCATCGGTTTTAATGGATGAAACACAGTGGAAGTACCCAAAAGAATTCAATCCAGAGAACTTTCTGAACGAGAAGGGGGAATTTTTCCAGCCGGACGCATTTGTTCCATTTTCAATGGGTGAGTAACTAAACCAGCGTGTTGGAATTAGAGGTTCCACCCAGTGTTACATTAATTTAACCTTCATTCAGGGGCGGCACGGTGGCGCAGCGGTTGCGTTGCTGCCTCACAGCGCCAGAGACCCAGGTTTGATCCTGACTACGGGTGCTGTCTGTACGGAGTTTGTACGTTCACCATAATGATCTGTGTGTGTGACTCTGTGTGTGACTCTGTGTGTGACTCTGTGTGTGCCTGTGCGTGTGCGCCTGTGTGTGCGCCTGTGTGTGTGCGCCTGCGTGTGTGCCTGTGTGTGTGCGCCTGCGTGTGTGTGCCTGTGTCTGTGTCTGTGTGTGTGTGTGAGTGCGTGTGTGTGCACATGTGTGTCTGTGTGTGTGTGTGGGTGTGTGTGTGTGTGTGTGTGTGTGTGTCTGTGTGTGTGTGTGCCTGTGTGCGTGTGTCTGTGTGTGTGTGTGTGTGTGCATGTGTGTGTGTGCGTGTGCGTGTGTGTGTGTGCGTGTGTGCGTGTGTGCGTGTGTGTGTGTGTGCGTGTGTGCGTGCCTCCTGGGATAAAGTTCTAACGTATCGTTCCGTAATTCTCACGCCCTGGTCAACTTGACTCCTCCAGGACTGCGAGCTTGCCCAGGAGAGAAGCTGGCCAAGATGGAGCTCTTCCTGTTCTTCACCTCCCTGCTTCGTGACTTTGAGTTTTACTGGCCCGACCCGGCCACCACTCCCAGCCTGCAGCCCGTGTACAAGATCACGCTCAGACCACGGCCATACAAGCTGGGGATAAGGTGCAGAAAGTCTCCCGATAATGGGGAGATACTTCCAACTGACACTCGAGATGGCTTCTGGGACAACGCTGGATTGGAATAGAGACTTCCTATAACCATATAAACCATATAACAATTACAGCACGGAAACAGGCCATCTCGACCCTTCTAGTCCGTGCCAAACACATAATCTCCCCTAGTCCCATCTACCTGCGCTCAGACCATAACCCTCTATTCCCTTCCCATCCATATAACTATCCAATTTATTTTTAAATGATAAAAACGAACCTGCCTCCACCACCTTCACTGGAAGCTCATTCCACATCGCTACCACTCTCTGAGTAAAGAAGTTCCCCCTCATGTTACCCCTAAACTTCAGTCCCTTAATTCTCATGTCATGTCCCCTTGTTTGAATCTTCCCTACTCTCAGTGGGAAAAGCTTTTCCATGTCAACTCTGTCTATCCCTCTCATCATTTTAAAAACCTCTATCAAGTCCCCCCTTAACCTTCTGCGCTCCAAAGAATAAAGCCCTAACTTTCTCTGTAACTTAGTTGCTGAAACCCAGGCAACATTCTAGTAAAATTCTAGTTCCTCTCGTCTACCTGTCCCAGCCGACCCTGTAGACTGTCTAGAAAAGTCTCAGACCGATTCTCTACCTTTCCTTCACAATGCATTGCAAGATAATCATGCCACTTGGTCAGTAAATTGTGTCGAATGAGTAGGATGGAACTGGTGTACGAGTGATCTTGGTCAGCACGGCCTCGGTGGGCCGAAGGGCCAGTTTCCATGCTGTAAAACCAAACTTAAACTACCTGTCCCACCTGACTTGGCCAAGCCTTGGACTAATTCTTACCTTCAGGGCCTCTTGGTGTGCGATTTGTCAAAGACTTGCAACACAGTGGTGCTGCAGGTGGAGAGTGTCTTGCAGCACCAGAGACCCAGGTTCCATCCTGACCGCAGACCTCGGGAGCTGTCTTTACCGAGTTTATACGTTCTTCCCCGTGACATGCGTGGGTTTTGGACAATAGACAATAGGTGCAGGAGTAGGCATTCGAGCCAGCACCACCATTCAATGTGATCATGGCTGATCATCCCCAATCAGTACCCCGTTCCTGCCTTCTCCCCATAGCCCCCGACTCCGCTATATAGCTCTCTCTTGAAAGCATCCAGAGAACCGGCCTCCACCGCCCTCTGAGGCAGAGAATTCCACAGACTCCCACTCTCTGTGAGAAAAAGTGTTTCCTCGTCTCCGTTCTAAATGGCTTACTCCTTATTCTTAAACTGTGTGTGTGTGGCCCCTGGTTCTGGACTCCCCCAACATCGGGAACATGTTTCCTACCTCTAGCGTGTCCAAGCCCTTAACAATCTTGGAGCACTTCTACCGTCGCCTCTGCCTCACAGCGCACTTCCACGGGAAGGAGTCCTCGCCCCCCAATGATGACCCCTTTTCCCGTCTCCAACGCACCCCCTCCTCGTGGATCCCCCTCGTAACGTCCCGGCTCTGGAACTCTTTATCCAGAACTGCCGCCGCGACGTCAACCGCCTCAACTTCTCCACTCCCCTGTCTCACTCCAATCTCTCCCCCTCTGAACGCACTGCCATTGAATCACTCCGCAAAAACCCAGATTGGGTCATCAAACCCTCCGACAAGGGAGGTGCCGTGGTAGTCTGGCGCGCCGATCTCTACAAAGCTGAGGCCACGCGCCAACTCTCGGACACCTCCTCCTACTTACCCCTGGACCAGGACCCCACTGACGAGCACCAGGCCACCACATCTAGCACCATCACCGACTTCATCAATTCCCACGCCCTGCCCGACCAAGCTTCCAACCTCATCGTTCCCCAGCCCCGCACGGCCCGTTTTTACCTTCTCCCCAAAATACACAAACCCGGCTCTCCCGGCAGACCCTGTTCGTGCCCCACCGAACTCATCTCCACATACATATCCCCCTTGGTCAAATCCCTTCCCACCTATGTTCTAGACACCTCAGACACTCTCCACCGCCTCCACGCATTCCACTCTCTAGGCCCCCACCCACTCATCTTCACCATGGATGTCCAGTCACTCTACACCTCCATCCCCCACCAGGATGGTCTCAAAGCCCTCCGGTTCTTCCTTGACCAGAGGAGCAACCTATGCCCAGCCACTGACACTCTCCTCCGCTTAGCGGAGTTGATCCTCACCCTCAACAACTTTACGTTTGACTCCTCCCATTTCCTCCAAACACAAGGCGTAGCTATGGGCACACGCATGGGCCCCAGCTACGCCTGCCTCTTTGTCGGGTAGGTCGAACAATCCTTGTTCAATACGTACCAGGGCCCTATCCCCGACCTCTACCTCCGTTACATTGACAACTGCTTTGGGGCCACCTCCTGCACCTACACACAACTGACTGACTTCATCCACTTCACCACCAACTTCCATCCGGCACTCCAATGCACCTGGACCATTTCCGACACTTCCCTACCATTCCTCACCATCTCCATCGCACTGACTCACATGGCTATCTGGACTACACGTCTTCCCACCCTGCTCCCTGTAAAGACTCCATCCCCTACTCCCAATTCCTCCGCCTACGCCGCATCTGTTCCCAGGATGAGACGTTTCACACCAGGGCATCGGAAATGTCCTCGCTCTTCAGGGAACAGGGATTCCCCTCCTCCACCATAGATGAGGCTCGCACCAGGGTCTCTTCCATACCCCACAACACTGCTCTCTCTCCCCATCCCCTCACTCGCAACAAGGGCAGAGTCCCCCTAGTCCTCACCTTTCACCCCACCAGCCGGCAAATACAACAAATAATCCTCCGCCATTTCCGCCACATCCAACGTGACCCCACAACTCGCCACATCTTCCCATCTCCCCCCATATCTGCCTTCCGCAAAGACCACTCCCTCCGCAGCAACTCCCTTGTCAATTCTTCCCTTCCCTCCCGTACCACCCCCTCCCCGGGCACTTTCCGTTGCAACTGCAAGAAATGCAACACCTGTCCCTTCACCTCCCCCCTCGACCCCATTCAAGAACCCAAGCAGTCGTTCCAGGTGCGACAGAGGTTCACCTGTATCTCCTCCAACCTCATCTACTGCATCCGCTGCTCTAGATGCCAGCTGATTTACATCGGGGAGACTAAACGGCGGTTGGGCGATCGTTTCGCCGAACACCTCGGCTCAGTCCACAATAACCAACCTGACCTCCCGGTGGCTCAGCACTTCAACTCCCCCTCCCATTCCCAATCCGACCTCTCTGTCCTGGGTCTCCTCCATTGCCAGAGTGAGCAACACCGGAAATTACATAGAAACATAGAACATAGAAATTAGGTGCAGGAGTAGAGGCCATTCGGCCCTTCGAGCCTGCACCGCCATTCAATATGATCATGGCTGATCATCCAACTCAGTATCCCGTACCTGCCTTCTCTCCATACCCCCTGATCCCCTTAGCCACAAGGGCCACATCTAACTCCCTCTTAAATATAGCCAATGAACTGGCCTCAACTACCCTCTGCGGCAGAGAGTTCCAGAGATTCACCACTCTCTGTGTGAAAAAAGTTCTTCTCATCTCGGTTTTAAAGGATTTCCCCCTTATCCTTAAGCTGTGACCCCTTGTCCTGGACTTCAGTCTGGTGAACCGTCGCTGCACTCCCTCTATGGCAATAATGTCCTTCCTCAAATTGGAGGAACAGCACCTCATATTCCGCCTGGGTAGCTTGCGTCCGGTGGCATGAACATTGAATTCTCCCAATTTTGCTAGCCCTTGCTGTCCTCCTCCCCTTCCTTAACCCTCGAGCTGTCTCCTCCCCCCCCCCCCACCCCCCCCCCCCCCCCCCCCCGCCCCCCCGCCCTCGGGCTCCTCCTCCTCCCTCCCCCCCCCCCCCCCCCCCCCCCCCCCCATCAGTTTGAAGAAGGGTTTCAGCCCGAAACGTCACCCATTTCCTTCGCTCCATAGATGCTGCTGCACCCGCTGAGTTTCTCCAGCATTTTTGTGTACCTTTGATCTTCCAGCATCTGCAGTTCCTTCTTGAACACGTCAATCGACAGATAGTTTGTCCCCTGTGAAATTCTACATCTTGCCTGATGGTGGCGATGTTGAGCCATTAAAGCACAGCCATTCATTCACAAGGTCCTGATGCAAGGTCTCGGCCCAAAGCTCTGCCTCCACAGATGCTGCTCGGCCGACTGATTTCTTCCAGCAATTTATTGTTTCTGCACCATTCACATAGTGCCTGTTTTTATCATTTCTGCACCATTACGCAATTACAAAGGCAAAAAATGCCCGAGTGCAGAATATAGTGTTACACAGCTTTACAACTGCAGAGAGAAAATTGCAAGGTGTGCAATGAGGTAGGTTGGAAGATCGGGACTACATCCTTAATTTATGGGGGGCCATTCAATAGCCACACAAAGAATCCTACCAGGATGAGTCACCTATTTCTTTTCTCCAGAGATGCTGCCTGACCATCTGAGTTACCATGTCTATGTCATGTCTATCTTCGGTTTAAACCAACACCTGCAGATCCGCCCTGCACAGGACGCACCACAGCTGAGATAGGAGACATTTCAGTCAGGACTCTTCTAGCTGGAGGGCTCGGCCTCAAACGTTACCTATCCATGTTCTCCAGAGATGCTGTCTGACTCCTTGAGTTACTCCAGCACTTTGTGTCCTACACAAGATTCCAGCATCTGCAGTTCCTCATGTCTGATAACAGATGGGAAGAGGCTGTCCTGGTCCTTGATTATGCTGGCTGCTTCGCCCAAGGCAGCGTGAAGTATAGACGGAGTCGATGAAACTGGGGGAGGGAGGCTGGTGTGTGTGAGACCAACCCACCGCGAAATTCACAACTCTGCAATATCTTTAGACTTTAGAGATATGCAGTGCAGAAACAGGCCCTTCGGCCCATCAAGTCAGCGCCTACTAGCGATCATCCGTGCACTAAACACCACACCAGGGACAATTTACATTTTTTTTTTACTGAAGCCAATTAACCCAAAAACCTGCACGTCTTTGGAGTGTGGGAGGAACCCGGAGAAAACCCACACAGTCACGGGGTGAACATGCAAACTCCACATAGACAGCACCCATAGTCAGGTGCTGCAAGGCAGCAACTCTAAGGCTGCGTCACAGAGCCGCCTTAAAAAACCTTTCAAATGTTTTTTTTATTTACACAGTTGCATGGATAGGATAGGATAGGATAGGATAGGTTGAGGGATATGGGCCAAGAGCGGGCAGGTGGGACTAGTGTAGATGGGACATGTTGGTCGGAGTGGGCAAGTTACATAGAAACACAGGAAATAGGTGCAGTAGGAGGCCATTCGGCCCTTCGAGCCAGCACCGCCATTCATTGTGATCATGGCTGATCGTCCCCTATCAATAACCCATGCCTGCCTTCTCCCCCTATCCCTTGACTCCACTAGCCCCTAGGGCTCTAACTCTCTCTTATATCCATCCAGTGACTTGGCCTCCACTGCCCTCGGTGGCAGGAAATTCCACAAATTCACAACTCCCTGGGTGAAAAAGTTTTTTCTCACCTCCGTCTTAAATGACCTCCCCTTTATTCTAAGACTGTGTGGCCCCTGGTTCTGGACTCGCCAAAAATTGGGAACATTTTCCCTGCATCTAGCTTGTCCAGTCCTTTTATAATTTTATAATTTTCTATAAGATATTCCCCTCATCCTTCTGAACTCCAGTGAATACAAGCCTAGTCGTTTCAATCTTTCCTCATATGACAGTCCCGCCATCCCAGGGATCAACCTCGTGAACCTACGCTAGTTGAGTAGAGGGGCCTGTTTCCATGCTTATTTCCCAGAGACAGTTCTCCACCCCACCCCCACCCTACTCCATCTAAGGTTGCAAGAAATTGCATAGAACAGTCCAGACTATCACACAAACCAACCCCCCGTCCATGGATTCCATCCACACTTCATGTTGCTTAAATAACCCTATAATAAGAGATGGTGCCTAAATGACCCTATAATGAGATGGTGCCTAAATGACCCTATAATGAGATGTTGCCTGTCCTGTTGAGTTACTCCAGCACTTAGAGTCTTTTTTTTTGTGTAAGCCAGCATCTGCAGTTCCTCGTTTCTACCACGGCCAACATAGTGAGTGGCAAAGTGCTTTGTTAACTAACCACTGCCGTGGTACTGCAGGCAGGAGGGGCTTCCACTCACCAACCCCCACCTCCCCATTGCCATCAATGATCAGCACACTACCACCCACAAGACATCTCCGCTGCTCAACCGCAGCCGATGTTATCCTGTCTATCCACAACCGCTCGCCCCACACGGTCATAAAGCGAGCAGCACTGCAAATCAGACGCGCCACAAATCAGACGGACAAACTCTGAAGGACATCCTCTGCTTGTACTCCGAGCTGCCTCGGGATCATCCACCGCCTCTCTACTGGACCCCCTCCAACGAGGTGACTATGCTTTCCTTCCTCGTTCTGCTTTGGCTCGGCATGTGCGCTGCCCAACTGCATCCCCGACAGTCCCATCCCGACACCAGATGGAACAAAATGCTGGAGTAACTCAGCGGGACTGGCAGCAACTCAGGAGAGAAGGTTTCTGGTCGAGACCCTTCTCCAGAGACGCTGCCTGTCCCGCTGAGTTACTCCAGCTTTTCGTGTCGATCTTCGGTTTAAACCAGCATCTGCAGTTCCTTCCTACCGAGTCACCCGTATTGAATCTCAGTGTAATCAATAGACGCGGCATAGAACATTGTGTGAGTTGATGATATAGATATGAAGTTTATTGACACCTGTTCCGAGGTACAGCGAAAAGCTTTCATTGCGTGGTATCCAGTCAGCAGAAAGAGAAGAAATGATTGCAATTGCCGTCCACAGTGTACAGATACATGATAAAGGGAATGATATCGAGTGCAATGTAAAGCTAGCAAAGTCCGATCAAAGATGAAGAAGGGTTTCGGCCCGAATGTTGCCTATCTCCTTAGCTCCATAGATGCTGCTGCACCCACTGAGTTTCTCCAGCATTTTTGTCTACCTCCGATCAAAGATAGCCCGAGGGTCTCACAAATTGCTGGAGGAACTCAGCATGCTAGGCAGCACCTAGGGAAGAGGACGTTTCAGGTCAGGACTGAAATAGTGTCAATAGACAATGGACAATAGGTGCAGGAATAGGCCATTTGGCCCTCTGAGCCAGCACCGCCATTCAATGTGATCATGGCTGATCATCCCCAATCAGTACCCCGTTCCTGCCTTCTCCCCATATCCCCTGACTCCGCTATTTTTAAGAGCCCTATCCAGCTCTCTCTTGAAAGCATCCAGAGAACCTGCCTCCACCGCCCTCTGAGGTAGAGAATTCCACAGACTCGCCACTCTCTGTGAGAAAAAGTGTTTCCTTGTTTCTGTGATAGTCCCAGCATCAGCTACCTCCTCTGGCAGCTCGTTCCGTATGCCCACCACCCTTTGTGTGAAAACAAAAAGTTGCTCCTCAGGTTCCTATTAAATCTTTACCCCCCTCACCTTAACCCTACGCCTCCTGGCTCTCAATCCCCCCCCCCAACTCTGGGCAACAGGTTCCTCTGCTCTTGATAACAGCCTCATCAGTCTCTGCGCAAAGTCTACAGCAATGAGATTGGGTTATTGCACTCTAATTAATCACTATTGCGCACACACACACACACACACACACACACACACACACACACACACACACACACAGTGAACCTTAAGAATCTGAGATGTAATTACATGGTAAATGCTTAGAGGGCATTCTATCTAGTGGAGGTATCTAGATCAGGGAGGGATACATTTGGGATAAGGAGAACTCAAAGCCTGGATAGAGTGGATGTGGAGAGGATGTTTCCACTAGTGGGAGAGTCTAGGTCCGGAGGCCACAGCCTCAGAATTAAAGGACGTTCCTTTAGGAAAGAGATGAGGATGAATTTCTTTAGTCAGAGGGTGGTGAATCTGTGGATTTCTTTGCCACATAAGGCTGTGGAGGCCAAGTTAGTGGATATTTTTAAGGCAGAGATAGATAGAGTCTCGATTAGTACGGGTGTCAGGGGTTATGGGGAGAAGGCAGGAGAATGGGGTAGGAGGGAGAGATAGATCAGCCATGATTGAATGGCGGAATAGACTTGATGGGCCGAATGGCCCAATTCTGCTCCCATCACTTATGAACTTATAAGGTGGCAACAGCGACAAGGAAGAATATCTGCTGTCAAGTTGTAATGAGAGCTGAGGAGACAGATCATTAGATATGTTAGATATCATCAGTCAGAAGAAGGGTTTCAGCCCAAAACGTCGCCTATTTCCTTTGCTCCATAGATGCTGCTGCACCCACTGAGTTTCTCCAGCACTTTTGTCTATATTAGATATGATCAATGTGGATGTCAATGCAGATGATAATGGATGTCAATGTATGAATCTGATGTATGGTGGAGGAGGCTCGAGAGGCTTAGTTTAATGTTCATAAGAGATCGGAGCAGAATTTGGCCATTCGGCCCATCAAGTCTACTCCACCATTCAATCATGGCTGATCTATCTCTACCTCCTAACCCCATTCTTCTGCCTTCTCCCCATAGCCCGACACCCGTACTAATCAATAATCTATCTCTGCCTTAAAAATATCCACTGACTTGGCCTCCACAGCCTTCTGTGGCAAAGAATTTCATGGCAAAGAATTCACCACCTTCTGACTAAAGAAATCTCTGCCTTAAAAGTTCCTTGTGTCTTTCTATCTGGTTCTTGATTCCCCTAATCTGTTTAGTTTAGTTTAGAGACACAGCGCGGACACAGGCCCTTCGGCACACCGAGTCCGATACGACCAGTGATCCCTGCACATTAACACTATCCAACACTAGGGACAATTGAGCACCTGGCACCTTGGTCAGCATGGACAAGACGGGTCAAGGGCCCCGTTTCCAATGCTGTGTGACTCATAGATAGATAGATAGCCTTTTATTGTCATTCAGACCGAAGTCTGAACGAAATTGCAGCAGTCATACATATAATACCATACAATAAAACAACAATAAACACATATTAACATGAGTTCATAAGCGATAGGAGCAGAATTAGACCATTCGACCCATCAAGTCCACTCCACCATTTAATCACGACTGATCTATCTCTCCCTCCTAACCCCATTCTCCTGCCTTCTCCTCCCATAGCCCGACACCAGTACTAATCAATAATATATTTATCTCTGCCCTAAATATATACACTGACTTGGGCCTCCACAGCCTTCTGTGGCAATGAATTACACAGATTCAAACATTGGCTAACTCTTGACTTCAATTCTTAAAAACGACTTAAAAAATAAGGCATTGTTACAGATTCAGATTCAATTTTAATTGTCATTGTCAGTGTACAGTACAGAGACAACAAAATGCATTTGAGACAACGAAATGCATTTCGTTGTCTCAAAACTTACCTGAAATTGATTCCTGTTTTTCCTACTGGTTTCATTTCCCCAAACGATCCTTGCAATAAAGTATTATCGGTACTGTACTAACATGAAGAGATGAGTTGACCCAAGCACAGAGAAGATACAGGAGTAACTTAAATTGCATTTAAAAAAGGCTTTTAATAGATGAATCGCAATATTACAAGCATCTAAAGCGCAACATGCAAAAAAAAATACAAGGCTGTGAAAAGATATGGACAAACACCAGAATTTAAATAGGGAACTCAATTAAGCCACACAGATGATAATGACACACAGGTGAACAGAGTTTAATATAGTGCCCCCTGTGCTCAGCTGAAAGATCAGCAGGCACCTCAACAGGTACAGGGAAAGACCAAGTGATCCTCTCCACCACCCACTTTTCTCTTTTTCCTCGGGATTACTTTACATTTTTAGACTTGAGAGATACTGCGCGGAAACAGGCCATTCGGCCCACTGTGTCTGCGCCGACGAGCCTTCACCCCACACACTAGCACTATCCTACACACATGAGAGACAATGTACAGTTAACGTACAAACCTGCACGTCTTTGTAGTGTGGGAGGGAACCGGAGCACCCAGAGAAAACCCACGCGGGTCACGGGGAGAAGGTACAAACTCCGTACAGACTCACTCGGGAGAGGGGGGATAGCAGTGAGTGGGCAGACAGGCCTGGGTAACAAAATGCCGCAGATGTTGGAATGCTGAAATAAAAAAAAACAGGAATCGATGGAAACTCTCAACAGATCAGGCTGCATCTGCGGAGAGGGTCAACATTTCACAAGTTTGTAAGTTCTTGGAGCAGAATTAGCCCATTCGTCCCATCAAGTCTACTCCACCATTCAATCATGGTTGATCTATCTTTCCCTCTCAACCCCATTCTCCTGCCTTCTCCCCATGACCTCTGACACCCTGAAATTTCAAATTCACAGTAGTTTCAACATCACCACTGATCCTATCTGAACCAAGCCTGAACCATCCTACCACAACTAGAGAGCGGTCCTGAACTACTATCTATCTACATCATTGGAGACCCTCGGACTATCTATGATCGGACTTTACCTTGCACTCAATGATATACTCATTATTCCCTTTATCATGTATCTGTCGAGTGTGGATGGCTCAATTGTAATCACATGTAGTCTTTCTTCTGACTGCCTTAAAAATATCCATTGACTTGGCCTCCACATCCTTCTGCGGCAATGAGCCCCACAGATTCACCACCCTCTGACTAAAGAAATTCCACCTCATCTCCTTCCTAAAGGAACGTTCTTTAATTCTGAGGCTGTGGCCTCTGGTCCTCGCCTCCTCGACTCTCCCAACAGTAGAAGTGATCCTCTCCACCACCCACTTTTCTCTTTTTCCTCGGGATTCCAGCACCTGCAGTTCCTTGGGGCGTTTCTCCCATCGATAAAAACCCAGCTGTTCGCTGTCTGGGACTGAGGGAAGAAACCAGTTTTCAAGAGGGATTAGATTTAGCTCTTAGGGCTAGGAATCAGGGAATATGGGGAGAAAGCAGGAATGGGGTACTGATTCTGGATGATCAGCCATGGTGGTTTTGAATGGCGGTTGTCGCTCGAAGGGTTGAATGACCTACTCCTGCACCTATTTTCTATGTTGGTACGTTTCAGCTGACGAGGCAAACTGTAGCTGATGCAGAATATTTAATGTTGTGAAATATTAAAACATAATTGTAAAAAGCCCCATAGGGAGCAACTGAAACCACAACACATGACCTGATGAACCACAATGATCACCAGCAGATCCGGTAAATTAGTAGTTTTCTTCTAAATTAGATGAAGTGGCTTTACAAGTGTGTGTTTAACACTTTGTCGGTTGGATGGCGTTCTGACTCAGTTCTGATTTGTTACCTCAGCTTCATTCTCCTGACATTAATATATCACCAATGTTTGAAAGCACTGGGCCTGTAGTTTGGTTTAGTTTGGAGATTCAGCCGTGGAGGCAGGCCCTTCGGCCCACCGAGTCCGTGCCAACCAGTGACAATTTACAATTGCACCAAAGCCACTTAGCCTATAAGGCCCGCATGCCTTTGGAGTGTGGGAGGAAACCGGAGCGCCTGGAGAAAACCCACCCAGGTCACGGGGAGAACGTACAAACTCCGTACGTGCAGTGCCCAGAGTCAGGATCGAACCCGGGTCTCTGGAGCTGTAAGGCAGCAGCTCTACCCGCTGCGCCACCGTGCCGCCACTAATAGAAACATAGAAACATAGAAATTAGGTGCAGGAGTAGGCCATTCGGCCCTTCGAGCCTGCACCGCCATTCAATATGATCATGGCTGATCATCCAACTCAGTATCCCGTACCTGCCTTCTCTCCATACCCCCTGATCCCCTTAGCCACAAGGGCCACATCTAACTCCCTCTTAAATATAGCCAATGAACTGGCCTCAACTACCCTCTGTGGCAGAGAGTTCCAGAGATTCACCACTCTCGTGAATGTAGTATTCACGAATGTAGTAATGATGTAGTCAAGTCAAGTCAAGAGAATTTATTGTCATGTGTCCCAGATAAGCCAATGTGTCCCAGATAGGATAATCTCGCTGGAGTTTAGAAGGGAGGATGGATGAGTTTAGAAGGAACTCATTGAAACTTATCAAATAGTGAAAGACCTGGATAGAGTGGATGCGGACAGGATGTTTCCACTAGTGGGAGAGTTTAGGACCAGAGGGCACAGCCCCAGAATAAAAGGAGGTATCTTTAGAAAGGAGATGAGGAGGAGTTTATTTACTTAGATGGTGGTGAATCAGTGGATTTCGTTGCTACAGACGGCTGTGGAAGCTAAGCCATTTGGGTATTCATTGGAGTTTAGAAGGATGAGGGGGATCTTATAGAAACATATAACATTATAAAAGGACTGGACAAGCTAGATGCAGGAAAAATGTTCCCAATGTTGGGCGAGTCCAGAACCAGGGGCCACAGTCTCAGAATAAAGGGGAGGTCATTTAAGACTGAAGTGAGAAAAAACGTTTTCACCCAGAGAGTTGTGAATTTATGGAATTCCCTGCCACAGAGGGCAATGGAGGCCAAGTCACTGGATGGATTTAAGAGAGAGTGAGATAGAGGTCTAGGGGCTAGTGGAGTCAAGGGATATGGGGAGAAGGCAGGCACGGGTTATTGATTGGGGACGATCAGCCATGATCACAATGAATGGCGGTGCTGGCTCGAAGGGCCGAAAGGCCTCCTCCTGCACCTGTTTTCTATGTTTCTATGGTATTCTTTAGACAAATGACAGGTTTGTGATTGTTAATGGTGTCGGAGTTTATGGGGAGAAGGCAGGAGAATGGGGCAACAGGATGGGGGGTGAATGATACAGCTCTGGGGAGTGTTGTAGAGCAGAGGGGTCTAGGAGAGCAGGGACCATATTCCATGAAGGAGGCATCACAGGTAGATGGGGTGCTCAAAAAGCCTTTTGGTGCATTGGCCTTCATCAGTCAGAGTATTGAGTATAGAAGATAGACACAAAAAGCTGGAGTAACTCAGCAGGACAGGCAGCATCTCTGGAGAGAAGGAACGGTTGTCGTTTCGGGTCGAGACCCTTCTTCAGTCTGACCTGAAACGTTGCCTGTTCCTTCTCTCCAGAGGTGCTGCCTGTCCCGCTGAATCACTCCAGCATGTTGTGTCTATCGTCGATTTAAACTGGCATCTGCAGTTCCTTCCTACACATGTGGAGTATAGAAGTCGGGAGGTCATGTTGCAGTTGTATGTTATCTAAATGGTGGCCGATTGGGAAAGGGGGAGATGCAGCGAGACCTGGGTGTCATGGTACACCAGTCATTGAAGGTAGGCATGCAGGTGCAGCAGGCAGTAAAGAAAGCGAATGGTATGTTAGCTTTCATTGCAAAAGGATTTGAGTATAGGAGCAGAGAGGTTCTACTGCAGTTGTACAGGGTCTTGGTGAGACCACACCTGGAGTATTGCGTACAGTTTTGGTCTCCAAATCTGAGGAAGGACATTATTGCCATAGAGGGAGTGCAGAGACGGTTCACCAGACTGATTCCTGGGATGTCAGGACTGTCTTATGAAGAAAGACTGGATAGACTTGGTTTATACTCTCTAGAATTTAGAAGATTGAGAGGGGATCTTATAGAAACTTACAAAATTCTTAAGGGGTTGGACAGGCTAGATGCAGGTAGATTGTTCCCGATGTTAGGGAAGTCCAGGACAAGGGGTCACAGCTTAAGGATAAAGGGGAAATCCTTTAAAACCGAGATGAGAAGAACTTTTTTTCACACAGAGAGTGGTGAATCTCTGGAACTCTCTGCCACAGAGGGTAGTTGAGGCCAGTTCATTGGCTATATTTAAGAGGGAGTTAGATGTGGCCCCTGTGGCTAAGGGGATCAGGGGGTATGGAGAGAAGGCAGGTACAGGATACTGAGTTGGATGATCAGCCATGATCATATTGAATGGCGGTGCAGGCTCGAAGGGCCGAATGGCCTACTCCTGCACCTAATTTCTATGTTTCTATGTTTCTATGTTGGCGAGGCCGAATTCATAGAGTATTGTGTTCAGTTCTGGGCACCATGTTATAGGAAATATGTTGTCAAGTTGGAAAGGGTGCAGAGAAGATTTACAAGGGGTGTTGCCAGGACTCGAGATTCTGAGCTACAGGGAGAGGTTGAGCAGGCTGGGACTCTATTCCCTGGAGCGCAGGAGCTGAGTGAAACTCCACCACTCTGTGACTATTTTCAGCATCTGCAGTTCCCACACTCTCTCTATCAGTGCTCCAACGTAGAGCTCTCTCACGCCATCCACATCTACGATCAGATTTTTTGCGACCAACCTTTCATTTCAGAGTGGAAATTGCTCTGTGATACTCGAACAAAAACCAGCCACATCCGCCCTCAAATTGCGTAAATTCTGACGCGATCGCTTGCCAGTTCCCTAAAATCTCTTCAGCATCACATACCCGGTAGAAGGGGGGAATCTGTGGTCCCCTGTTCCAACGAGAGGTTTCGATGGAAACTTGGTTCAGATGTGTGAAGATTCCCCTCCACTGTAACCGCGCTGGTCTCGTCTCCTGGGAACCTTCTCTGTAAATCTTTCGCATCTGAAGAAGGGTGGCTGACTTGTTCACGACCCCTCCCCCCCACCCCCCCCCCCCCCCCCCCCCCCCCCACCCCCCCCCCACACACGCTGCCCTGCCCGACCCCCCCCCCCCCCCCCAGTTCCTCCAGCACTTTGTGTTTTTCCTCAAAATTCCAGCATCTGATGTTCGTCTCTCGCTGAGTTCCTCCAGCACTTTGTACTTTGCTCACGATCCTAGCATCTGCGGTTCCTATAGATCGATGAGTTCCTCCGGCACTATTTACTTTGCTCAAGATCCCAGCACCTGCAGTTCCTGTGTCTCAGATTCAGATTCAGATTCAATTTTAATTGTCATTGTCAGTGTACAGTACAGAGACAACGAAATGCATTTAGCATCTCCCTTGAAGAGCGACATAGCAAACGATTTGAATTAAAAAAATAATAATAATAGTCGGGGGGGGGGGTGGTGATTGGCAGTCACCGAGGTACGTTGTTGAGTAGAGTGACAGCCGCCGGAAAGAAGCTGTTCCTCGACCTGCTGGTTCGGCAACGGAGAGACCTGTAGCGCCTCCCGGATGGTAGGAGGGTAAACAGTCCATGGTTGGGGTGAGAGCAGTCCTTGGCGATGCTGAGCGCCCTCCGCAGGCAGCGCTTGCTTTGGACAGACTCAATGGAGGGGAGCGTGGAACCGGTGATGCGTTGGGTAATTTTCACCACCCTCTGCAATGCCTTCCGGTCGGAGACAGAGCAGTTGCCATACCATACTGTGATGCAGTTGGTAAGGATGCTCTCGATGGTGCAGCGGTAGAAGTTCACCAGGATCTGAGGAGACAGATGGACCTTCTTCAGTCTCCTCAGGTCTCGCTTAGATCCTCCAGGACTTTGTACTTTTCTCATGATCCCTAGCATCTGCAGTTCCAGTCTCTCGCTTAGATCCTCCAGCACTTTGTACTTTGCTCAAGATCCCAGCACCTGCGGTTCCTTTTGGCCCGTCGAGTTCCGCCAGCATGTTTGTGTCCACCTGCAGTTCTTTGACCCTCCAGCCTTGCTGCGCTGGTTTTGACCAGTAACCCCATGGAAAATACGGATCAGCCAGAGAAATAGACCGCGCCATTAGATCTGCCATCTTCTCAGCTTCACACACACACACACCTTCAAGCCTTCTTTCCCCCAATCGATGTGATCATTGATTTTGTCCACAGTGATTAGTGCGACTGCCTCAGTCCGTGGTTCGATCCTGCCCTTGAGGGCTCCCTGTGCCGGCCTTATTGTTGTTATACCCGGAGATATATATGACAATATTATTCAGAAACACCGTTAGTAATTTAATTGGTTGAATTCAATTTACAATACAATACAATACAATACAACGGTGTATTTGTCACATTGCACAAAAAGTGCAAGTGAAATGATATGTCAGCAGCGATACAATGATAAAGGGCACACACAAAAACACAATAAAATTTTAACATAAACATCCACCACAGCATTCATCACTGTGGTGGAAGGCACACAACCATCTGATAGAAACATTTCTTTATTTCTCATTCCAAAAAAAAGTTTGATCGAAATTTCGGTTCCATGCAGTCAATAGACAATACACAATAGACAATAGGTGCAGGAGTAGGCCATTTGGCCCTTCGAGCCAGCACCGCCATTCAATGTGATCATAGCTGATCATCCCCAATCAGTACCCCGTTCCTGCCTTCTCCCCATATCCCACGACTCCGCTATTTTTAAGAGCCCTATCTAGCTCTCTCTTGAAAGCATCCAGAGAACCAGCCTCCACCGCCCTCTGAGGCAGAGAATTCCACAGACTCACCACTCCCTGTGAGAAAAAGTGTTTCCTGTCTCCGTTCTAAATGGCTTACTCCTTATTCTCAAACTGTGTGTGTGTGGCCCCTGGTTCTGGACTCCCCCAACATCGGGGACATGTTTCCTGCCTCTAGTATGTCCAAGCCCTTAACAATCTTATATGTTTCAATGAGATCCCCAATAATTGAAATTGAAATGGCGTTACCATGCAGTCATAATAGTTAAAAAAAGCAATAAAGCACACAATTTTAATCACAATTTAACACAAACATCCGTCACAGTGATTCCCCTCCAGGCACCTGCTCACTGTGATGGAAGGTAAACAAAAGATGTATCTCTTCATGGTAGTGCAAGACATGGTCTGTAGTGGTCAGATTGGAGGTAGGTATGTCTTAATGACTTTATTAGTCTCTTTAAGGTTACACCTCACTCTCCAACACCCTGTAAATTATAGGATTACCGAATTGTTGGCTGCTGAAAGAATCCATAAAGAATGGATCGACTGGGCTTTTATTCACTGGAATTTAGAAGGATAAGAGGGGATCTAATAGAAACATGTAAAATTATTAAGGGATTGGACAGGCTAGATGCAGGAATAATGGTCCCCATGTTGGGGGGAGTCCAGAACCACAGGTCACACAGTTTAAGAATAAGGGGTCGGCCATTTAGGACTGAGATGAGGAAAAACCTTTTCACCCAGAGAGTTGTGGATCTGTGGAATTCTCTGCCACAGAAGGCAGTGGAGGCCAATTCACTGGACGTATTCAAGAGAGAGTTGGATGTAGCTCTTAGGACTAACGGAATCATGGGATATGGAGAGAAAGCAGGAACGGGGCACTGATTCTGGATGATCAGCCATGGTCACATTGAATGGCGGTGCTGGCTCGAAGGTCTGAGTGGCCTCTACACCTGCACCTATTTTCAATGTTTCTATGACTGTGCTGCCTGCATCAGCATGGTTCTGCAAGCAACAGGCGATCTCTGCAAGGATGCAGCATATGCAGGTCCGCAGGTCCATTGTAAAAATAGAAGCGGTGGTCTGGTTTCTTCTATTGTGTAAGCACAATATAGAAACGTAAAACTTAAAGGTCAACTACCCACAAGTGAGCCAGCTGCCTGGTGCATTCTCAGCAGTTGGCTATCTTAATACCATACACTTACAAAAACATGCGTGCATTTGTGTTAGTATGTGTTCTAGTTACCTTCTATATATCTCGTTCCCCTTTCAACTGACTCACAGTCTGAAGAAGGGTTCTCGACCCAAATCATCACCCATTCCTTTTCTCCAAAGATGCTGCCTGGCCCGCTGAGTTGCACCAGGTTTTTGAGTCTATCTCCCAATTTTCAGTTTGCTTCCTCCCCCCCCACACACACACACACACACACACACACACACACACACAAGCAGTCTGAAAAAACGTCACCTATCCATTTATCTCCAGAGATGCTCCCAGACCCGCTGAGTTACTCCAGCTTTTTGAGTCTATCTCCCATTTTCCAGTTTGCTCCCCCCCCACATACACACACACACACACGCACACAAGCAGTCTGAAAAACGTCACCTATCCATTTATCTCCAGAGATGCTCCTAGACCCACTGAGTTACTCCAGCTTTTTGAGTCTATCTCCCATTTTCCAGTTTGCTCCTCCCCCACATACACACACACACACACACACACACACACACACACGCACATAAGCAGTCTGAAAAAACATCACCTATCCATGTTCTCCAGAGATGCTGCCTGACCCGCTGAGTTACACCAGAATGTTGTGTCTATCTTCTGTGTAAATCTCCAATTCCTTACTACACACTGTGAATGAGCTGCTGTGTTCAATGAAAGACATAAGTAATTAACTGGTTGCCATGGGCTCCATACTGCTGAACAGCCTCTGTAGAGATACCAGATTCTATCTGTGGCTCCATTAACTGCAGTCGAGTCAAACCTGATGCTGTCCGACCACTTCCTGCTCTTTTCAGACGTTCAGTGTTTGAGTTGTCAATCTTTAGTGTCAATGCATGCAACAGCCAAACACCTATAGAGGCATCAGACAGCGCTTCTTATTTATATCTGCTTACCCCATATAGCTGTGGTCTGACATCTTCCACTCGTGGACTAAACATAGCATCAAAAAGCAAACAGCACCTCCTCACATCCAACACTGACAGCTAAACGTTACTCTTAGCTTCTGGCCCTGCACTAACGAGGGAGGTGCGGTGAGGGGCCTCTGTGAGAAATGGCGCTGGAGTGCGGAGACTCTATGCGTGCAGGCCCCAGGCCGACCCCGCTTGCATCTATTACGATCTTTCCATTCTTCGACATCGCCTCTTTCAGTCGTAATGCCATATAGAAACATAGAAACATAGACAATAGGTGCAGGAGTAGGCCATTCGGCCCTTCGAGCCTGCACCGCCATTCAATATGATCATGGCTGATCATCCAACTCAGTATCCCATCCCTGCCTTCTCTCCATACCCCCTGATCCCTTTAGCCACAAGGGCCACATCTAACTCCCTCTTAAATATAGCCAATGAACTGTGGCCTCAACTACCTTCTGTGGCAGAGAATTCCACAGATTCACCACTCTCTGTGTAAAAAATGTTTTTCTCATCTCGGTCCTAAAAGATTTCCCCCTTATCCTTAAACTGTGACCCCTTGTTCTGGACTTCCCAACATCGGGAACAATCTTCCTACATCTAGCCTGTCCAACCCCTTAAGAATTTTGTTGCACGTTTCTATAAGATCCCACCTCAATCTTCTAAATTCTAGCGAGTAAAAGCCGAGTCTATCAAGTCTTTCTTCATATGAAAGTCCTGACATCCCAGGAATCAGTCTGGTGTACCTTCTCTGTACTCCCTCTATAGCAAGAATGTCTTTCCTCAGATTAGGAGACCAAAACTGCATGCAATACTCCAGGTGTGGTCTCACCAAGACCCTGTACAACTGCAGTAGAACCTCCCTCCTCCTATATTCCGCATCCTGTTAGTTTTCTCTCTTGCACTGCCGAGCACCACGCCGAGATTATTGTCAGGAACGCAAGACTTGTCCCCAACCACTGCCGTTCCTTCCCTTCCATCGATTCCATCTACCCCTCACGCTGACTCTACTATTTTTAAGAGATGAGAAGAACTTTTTTCAGAACTTTTTTCACACAGAGAGTGGTGAGTCTCTGGAACTCTCTGCCGCAGAGGGTAGTTGAGGCCAGTTCATTGGCTATATTTAGAGAGGGAGTTAGATGTGGCCCTTGTGGCTAAGGGGATCAGAGGGTATGGAGAGAAGGCAGGTACGGGATACTGAGTTGGATGATCAGCCATGATCATATTGAATGGCGGTGCAGGCTCGAAGGGCCGAATGGCCTACTCCTGCACCTAATTTCTATGTTTCTATGTTTCTAAGAGCCCTATCTAGCTCTCCCTTACTCCTTATTCTTAAACTGCGTGTGGCCTCTGGTTCTGGACTCCCCCAACATCGAGAACATGTTTCCTGCCTCTAGCGTGTCCAAGCCCCTAACAATCTTGAGAGAGGTGAGAGTGTGGGCAGGTCATCGATGGTCAGCATGGGCTCGGCGGACCGTAGAGCACATTTCCGTGCTGTATCTCTAAGCTAAAACAAAACACCTACATCACCAAAACCTACCGATGTTTCTCAGAAACTTGCCGATGAACTCTATCTATCGCGAATCAACATCTTGTGAGCAGACGTCTGCACAGAGACCACAGTGTTCCCACACACTATTTGGGACAGTGTTGGTTGGGCTTACCCTGAATTGTTGGACCTACGTTAAGGAGATGACGTGGAGCTTTCTACCAATGGAAGTGCCTTATCTCCACATACCCTATCAGTCTCTTTGATCACCTTAAGTATGTCAGTAAAATCTCAGTTTTATTTTTGGCTGCTATGCTAGCAGTGGGGATGGATGACTAACACACATATAGAACACTGCAAAAAGTCCCAGTTGTAGAGACTAAGAAACTGCAGATGCTGCTTCATACACAAGGGGACCCAAAGCGCTGGAGTAATTTCATAAGCGATAGGAGCAGAATTTGGCCATTCGGCCCATCAAGTCTACTCGGCCATCCAGTCATGGCTGATCTATCTCTTCCTCCTAACCCCATTCTCCTGCCTTCTCTCCATAACCCCTGACACCCGCACTAATCAAGAATCTATCTATATCTGCTTTAGATATATCCATTGACTTGGCCTCCGCTCAGCCTTCCGTGGCAATGAATTCCACAGATTCACCACCCTCTGACTAAAGAAATCCCTCCCTGTCGAGGCAGCGGGAGGTGTAGATGTAGTCAAGGGAAGGGAGGTTGGTTTGTGTGAAGGTAGACAAAAGTGCTGGAGAAACTCAGCGGTTGCAGCTGCATCTATGGAGCGAAGGAAGTAGGCAACGTTTTGGGCCGAAACCCTTGTGCGATGGTCTGGGCTGCCTCCACAGTTCGCGCAGGTCCTTGTCCACTCTCTGTACTTCTGTGAAACAGTTTTCTTACTTCTAAACTGAACTGGTTCCCTCTAAACTCAAGGAGGAAGTAGCTAGCGCAGTATCACCCCTTCTCGCCCGCTGCCCACACACAACTCTACCTGGCCTCCCTGCCTCGAACGTACTTTCAGATCCAAATCTCTAACTGTGCTGCTATTTTGTTTGTTTTTTTGCCTTAATGACGTTGGTTTATTGTTTCCATTCTGAGAACGGCTGGCTGCAGATAAGGCCGGCACGGTGGCACAGCGGTAGAGTTGCTGCCTAATGACAGCACTTGCAGGCAGCGCCGGAGACCCAGGTGCTGTCTGTACGGAGTTTGTGCGTTCTCGCAGGCAACGCGTGGGTTTTCTCCGAGATCTCCGGTTTCCTCCCACACTCCAAAGTCGTACAGGTTTGTAGGTTAATTGGCTCGGGGTATAAGTGTAAATTGTCCCTAGTGTGTGGTGTGTTGATGTGCGGGGTGACCATCACTTCCATTGGTCAGTGCGGACTCGGAGGGCCGAAGGGCTTGCTTCCCTGCTGCTTCTCTAAGCTAAACTTCAAAAAGAAACTTTAGTTTAAAAACAATGTTCATGTTTAAAGCACAGATAAACCCTATGTAGTCAATGTAACATATGGTATAGGAAATATGTTGTCAAGCTGGAAAGGGTGAGAGGATGTTGCCAGGACTAGAGGGTATCTCATTTTAAGGGTTTGGACACGTTAGAGGCAGGAAACATGTTCCCGATGTTGGGCGAGTCCAGAACCAGGGGCCTCAGTTTAAGAATAAGGAGTGAGCCATTTAGAACGGAGATGAGGAAACACTTTTTCTCACAGAGAGTGGTGAGTCTCAGAGGGCGGTGGAGGCAGGTTCTCTGGATGCTTTCAAGGGAGAGCTAGATAGGGCTCTTAAAAATAGTGGAGTCAGGGGATATGGGGAGAAGGCTGGAACGGGGTACTGATTGGGGATGATCAGCCATGATCACATTGAATGGCGGTGCTGGTTCGGAGGGCCGAATGGCCAAATGTACTGCACCTATTGTCTATTGTCTATTGTGTGAGCTATAGGGAGAGGTTGAGTAGGCTGAGACTCTATTCTTTGGAGCGCAGGAGAATGAGGGGTGATCTTACAGAGGTGCATAAACGGGTATCAAGGGTTCTGGGGAGAAGGCAGGAAAATGGGATTTGGAGATGCAGGTTTGTAGGCTAATTGGCTTGGTGTAAATGTAATATGTTGTCAGCCGCCCTTGTATCCACTCGAGTCTCCACTTCACTGTTTCACAGGCACATATACTCAGACAGCTCGCAAAAAAATATATATATATATGTATGTATGGCTTGTACAGAAATTACACACCGTTCCAAATCTAGTTTCAAAATGTCTCAGTGTACTTTCACCGATAATAGTTAGGTGACGTTTCGGGTAGGGACTCTTGAGATGGGACCCAAAACCTTTGCCTATACAAGTTCTTTAGGGATGCCGCCTGACCCCGCTGAGTTACTCCAGCACTTTGTGTCTTCTCTTTCAATAGACCGGCATGTGCCGTTCCTCGTGTCTGCTCGATATGTGGAGTCTTGCATTCGCCGTACAGAGAAGGGGAAGAATAAAATAAGCATGGTTCATGTCTCTGACTCTTCGGCAGCGGCTGTCATTAGTCAGGCTGCTGAACATTTTCATTGTGTGGTTACAACATACATTCAAAATAAATTCGGCAGCACCCAGAGGGAAAAAAAAAGATTCACGCATTGTGGACACAATTTGCATAGTGCAAAGTCCAAAGAGCTGAGGCTCGGTTGGGTTGGGTGAACTAGTTTAGCACCTAGCTAGTGGTTCTTGGCTTGCTGCGTTGTGTAGTCCATTTGTCCATCTCTGCTGCGTATGGGCGTATGTGTGAATCTTGTTGCCTTTGCCGTCACGCCAGCCACAGTCCTGTTTTTAGTTAGCAAGCTCGCCGCTGCCCTTTTAACCCTCTCGTCAGTTTCCGCGCTGTATCTCTAAAGTAACGTGAAGTAAACGTTCTCCCCCCGCTGTGACCGCGCGGGTTTCTTCCGGATGCTCCGGTTTCCTCCCAAAAGACAAAGGCGTGCGGGTTTGTAGATTAATTGTCTTCTGTAAGTTTGTAGAATGCAAAACTGGGATAACACAGAACTAGTGTGAGCGGGTGATCGATGGTCGGCATGGACTCTGTGGGCAGAAGGGCCTGTTTCCATGTTGCATCTCCCAACCAAACTCAACTAAATTAAGCTTAACTAAACTAAACTTAACTAGGTAGACAAAAGTGCTGGAGAAACTCAGCCGGTGCAGCAGCATCTATGGAGCAAGGAAATAGGCAACGTTTCGGGCTGAAACCCTAACTTAACTACACTAAACTTAAATTAACTAATGGTATTTTGTTAGTTCACATGCTTGGTGTTTTATCATTAATGTTTTATTATTATTAATGTTTAGTATTTTCTGAGTCATTCGTAGCTGTCATAGTATGTCATGTTGTTACTTGTGGGCGGAGCACCAAGGCAAATTCCTTGTATGTGAATACTTGGCCAATAAACCTACTTACTTACTAAACTAAACTTGCAGAATTTGCCCACAGTGGGGTCATATCCTTCTAATTCAAGCTTTTTTTAAGTCTATACAAATGACATGACTACCTGCCACCCTTTGTCCTGACCGTCCTGTCTTCCAGCTTTCTTCCCCTACCTCCCCCCCTCACCCCCCACTCTCCCCCTGACAATCAGTCTGAAGAAGGGTCCCACACCAAAACGCCACATACCCATGTTCTCCAGGGATGCTGCCTGACCACTGAGTTCATCCAAAACTTAGAAACATAGAAACATAGACATTAGGTGCAGGAGTAGGCCATTCGGCCCTTCGAGCCCGCACCGCCATTCAATATGATCATGGCTGAACATCCAACTTGGTATCCTGTACCTGCCTTCTCTCCATACCCCCTGATCCCTTTAGCCACAAGGGCCACATCTAACTCCCTCTTAAATATAGCCAATGAACTGTGGCCTCAACTACCTTCTGTGGCTGAGAATTCCAGAGATTCACCACTCTCTGTGTGTAAACAAAAATTCTCATCTCGGTCCTAAAGGATTTCCCCCTTATCCTTAAACTGTGACCCCTTGTTCTGGACTTCTCCAACATCGGGAACAATCTTCTTGCAAAACATCGTGTCCTTTTGTGTCTGAATGCCACTTCAATGTAGTATCCGTCGCTTAGCAGGGACTAGGTAACAGAGGGGCTTCTAACTCAAGGATGAGACTCTTTAAGGTGGGTTTTGTTAGGCTGGAAGTCGGCAAATTTGACGACAAACACACGCCAGCTTCCAGTGTTGCCATTCATAAGTGATAGGAGCAGAATTAGGCCATTCAACCCATCAAGTCTAATCTGCCATTCAATCATGGCTGATCTTTCTTTCCCTCTCAACCCCATACTCCTGCCTTCTCCCCATAATCCCTGACACCCCATCCTAACCAAGAATCTGTCAACTTCTGCCTTAGAAATATCCACTGACTTGGCCTCCACAGCCGTCTGTGGCAATGAAATCCACAGATTCACCACCCTCTGACTGAAGAAATTCCTCCTCCTCTCCTTTCTTAAGGAACGCCCTTTAATTCTGAGGCTGTGCCCTCTGATCCTGGACCTTCTCCACATCCATTCTATCCAGGCCTTTAAATTGTCCCTGGACTCCAGATGCATAGAAACATAGAAAATTTGGTGCAGGAGTAGGCCATTCTGCCCTTCGAGCCTGCATCGCCATTCAATATGATCATGGCTGATCATCTAAAATCAGCACCCCGTTCCTGCTTTTGCCCCATATCCATTGATTCCTTTAGCCCGAAGAGCTCTATCTAACTCTGCAAAAGATGAGTGAAGTTCTCAGTACAGTTGGGGGAGTCCATAACCAGGGGCCACAGTTTAAGAATAAGGGGTAAGCCATTTAGAACGGAGATGAGGAAACACTTTTTCTCACAGAGTCAAGTCAAGTCAAGTTTATTTGTCACATACACATACGAGATGTGCAGTGAAATGAAAGTGGCAATGCTCGCGGACTTTTGTGCAAAAGACAAACAACAAAACAACCAAACAAATTATAAACACAATCATAACACACATATTCTTTTACATAATAAATAATGGAAGGAAAAACGTTCTGTAGAGTTAGTCCCTGGTGAGATAGGCGATGAGAGTGGTGAGAGTCTGTGGAATTCTCTGCCTCAGAGGGCGGTGGAGGCAGGTTTTCTGGATACTTTCAAGAGAGAGCTAGATAGGGCTCTTAAAGATAGCGGAGTCAGGGGATATGGGGAGAAGGCAGGAAAGGGTTACTGATTGGTGATGATCAGCCATGATCACATTGAATGGCGGCGCTGGCTCGAAGGGCCGAATGGCCTACTCCTGCACCTATTGTCTATTGTCTATTGCACAGACCGGGAACACAGTGAAAATGTGAGCCTTTAATGAGGTGAAAGATTGTTTGTGGTCTGTGGTTAGCTGCTGGGAAGAAAACAGGAAATAATAAGTGTTGATTGGAAGTGGCATCAACAAGTAGCTGGTGCAGCAGTGAGCTCAGCTACACTCTGCTTCCCTTTTCTCCCTCTCCCTCAAAATTTCTCCTGCCAGAAACACTCTAATAGTGCAGAGACACAGCTGTTTAAACCCCACGCCTGGGACTGCAGCGGAAGAGATGTGAATTCTCATCTAATTCACCTCCACACTGTGGGGCGGAGCGGTAGAGTTGCCACCTCCCACCGCCACAGGCCCAGGTTCGATCCTGACGACGGGTGCTGTCTGTTCAGGATTTTGTACGGGTGGGTTTGCTCCCGTCTCCTCCCACGTTCCGAACCGTTATTCGCCGTGTCCATACGTGGAGGCTCTGCCACTTTGGCCACAGGCTTCTGCAGGTCAGGTGCACAGGCCACAGAGGCAGACTTGGTGGGCCGAAGGGCCTGTTTCCTCACTGTGTCTCTAAAGGTATGACTGGTCCTTCAATATATTGTGTAGGAAGGAACTGCAGATGCTTGCTGGTTTAAATCGAGAATAGACACAAAATGCTGGAGTAACTCAGCGGGACAGGCAGCATCTCTGGAGAGAAGGAATGGGTGACGTTTCGGGTCGAGACCCTTCTTCAGAATGTCTCTTTAAAATAGGGGATATGGGGAGAAGGCAGGAATGGGGTACTGATTGGGGACGATCAGCCATGATCACATTGAATGGTGGTGCTGGCTCGAAGGGCCGAATGGCGATCTCCTGCACCTATTGTCTATTGTCTATTGTCCCGCTGAGTTACTGCAGCTTTTTGTGCCCTTAAATATATCGGCTGCTTTCCTGAGGCAGCGTGAAGTATTGATGGAATTGATGAGGTGGGGAGGAGGCTGGTGTGTTTGATGGAAGACTGCATCCACAATTCCTCGAATGCCCTGTGGTCATGGCAGCGGAGTTGTCAAACCAAGGATACTTCTATGGAATTTGGGAAGAGTCTTTGGAGATATGTCAAGTTACCCTGTATAGGAAGGAACTGCGTATGCTGGTTTAAACCGAAGAAGATAGACACAAAATGCTGGAGTAACTCAGCGGGACTGGCAGCATCTCTGGAGAGAAGGAATGGGTGACGTTTGCTGGTCGTGACCCTTCTTCACAATCTAGCCTCACCAATGTTGTCACAAGTCACCACCCGGAAGCCCGGCAGTTTTATTAACTGCGCCACCTAACTTCGATTACGCCTACTAGAGTTTCGCTTGAGCAGTTCTTGACGGAAATGCTAGCCTGTAGGCGGGCGACACTTGGAGAGAAAGTTCGCCTGTTGCACCTACTTGGTTTTTTGGTATCGTAAACATGCGGTTTGGAGAAAATGGCTCTGCAGGTTCACCAGAGGCAGGCAGACTTGGTGGGCCGAAGGGCCTGCTTCCTCACTGTATCTCTAAACTATAGTGACAAAGGGGACTCCTTGGAGAAGCAGCCCCCTTTTCACTTGATGCCATTAAAATGGCACCAAGATTGTACCCAGACCATTGGCATTCCAGCAGGCAATGACAGGCAGGGAACACGAAAGGGAGATCATAGTTCCATAGTTGACAGGAGCAGAATTAGGCCATTCAGCCCATCGAGTCTACTCCGTCATTGAATCATGGCTGATCTATCTCTCCCTCCTAAATGGGTGTAAATCCACCTGGGGCACAGGGAAGAGAAGGGAATTAAGGGGGCATGCTGGTGGGGGCGCGTGGGGTGTTACAAATCAGTGGTGCAGCTGGTAAAGAACCAAGACACACACCAACACAATTTACACAAACACAGTGAGGAGGAGATTCACTGTGATGGAAGGCAAAGTCTTGTCTCTCCCCTGCTCTCCATTCCTCTCCCAAAGTCAAAGTCAAAGCCCCCGGCGGGTACTAGCAAGTCCCACGCCCATTTAAAGTGTAGAGTGTATATTAGTGTATATAAGTGTATAGTAGCAGTACACTATTACAGTTTACACAGTCGCCAGTTTGGCACCTTTATCAGGTAGACCATTGACTTAAGATGGGGTTATAATACAGCAGCAAAGAACCGCAGATGTTGGTTTATACACAAAAAGACACAAAGTGCTGGAGTAACACAGCGGGTCAGGCAGCATCTCTGGAGAACATGGATAGGTGACGTTTCGCGTCTTACCATAAGGTCATAAGGAATAGGAGCGGAATTAGGCCATTCGGCCCATCAAGTCTACTCCGCCATTCAATCATGGCTGATCTATCTCTCCCTCCTAACCCCATTCTCCTGCCTTCTCCCCATAACCCCTGACAGGCGTACTAACCAAGACGTCAGCTAGTCAGTTTCTCCAGGACTGATGGGCCCTGACCTGAAACGTCACCTATCCATGTTCCCCAGAGATGCTGCCTAACCCGCTGAGTCCACACCTGGAGCATTGAGTACAGTTTTGATTTCATTGGCTATATTTAAGAGGGAGTTAGATGTGGCCCTTGTGGCTAAAGGTATCAGGGGGTATGGAGAGAAGGCAGGTACGGGATACTGAGTTGGATGATCACCACATGATCATATTGAATGGCGGTGCAGGCTCGAAGGGCCAAATGACCTACTCCTGCACCTATTTTCTATGTTTCAATGTTACTCCAGCACTCTGTGCCCTTCAAAGGTCATAAGATGTTCAGAAACCTTGTTGACTGGCCCCTCGGTGTGATCAATTTAACACCATCTGGAGATTCAGCCAAGCTGTGACAACATCTCACTGTAGCACCATCTTACTGCACAGGAACTATGATTCAGTTTCCTGTGCTAAATGTTCGATTCTTTGATAAATCGCCACTTTTAAAAGTCAGTGGCCAGTCTGTTTTGACAAACAGTTCCTGTTTGCGTGTTCACCCTTTGTCCTACAAACCATTGCGCCCTGAATGCAAAGTGTGAACTCAAGGCTGAGGGGATTTCAGTAATTCAGTTCATGGCCATGGATCAGTAGCCTGATCATGAAACTAGGGTGTTTTCAAGAGAGAGTTAGATATAGCTCTTGGGGCCAATGGAATCAAGGGATATGGGGAAAAAGGCAGGAACGGGGTAGTGAAGGTACGAGTCGACTTGATGGGCCGAATGGCCTAATTTCTCCTAGAACGTATTAAATTCCTACTCCCCTCTCCCCATGGTAGCTGCCGTCAAATTTCATTGTGACATCTTGCTCTGCATAGCAAAGCTGCCTTATACCTTTTAGAATTTAGGAGATTGAGGGGGGATCTTATAGAAACTTACAAAATTCTTAAGGGGTTGGACAGGCTAGATGCAGGAAGATTGTTCCCGATGTTGGGGAAGTCCTGGACAAGGGGTCACAGCTTAAGGATAAGGGGGAAATCCTTTAAAACCGAGATGAGGAGAACTTTTTTCACACAGAGAGTGGTGAATCTCTGGAACTCTCTGCCACAGAGGGTAGTTGAGGCCAGTTCATTGGCTATATTTAAGAGGGAGTTAGATGTGGCCCTTGTGGCCAAGGGGATCAGAGAGTATGGAGAGAAGGCAGGTACGGGATACTGAGTTGGATGATCAGCCATGATCATATTGAATGGCGGTGCAGGCTCGAAGGGCCGAATGGCCTACTCCTGCACCTAATTTCTATGTTTCTATGTTTCTATACCTGTCCAAAGTCTAAAGAAGGGTCTCAACCCGAAACGTCACCCATTCCTTCTCTCCAGAGATGCTGCCTGTCCCGCTGAGTTACTCCAGTTTTTTGTGTCTATCTTTGCCATGTATTCATGTGTTGACCACACCTCCACAGCAGAGAGCTTAGTTTGGTTTAGTTTTTGAGATACAGCATGGAAACAGGCACTTCGGCCCACCGAGTCCGTGTGAAAATGCACCCCTCCAAATTCAGGGACAGTTTCTTCCCAGCTGGTATCGGGCAACTTTAAGAGAGAGTTGCAATAGTGAGTTGGAAACATAGAAACAAAGAAACATAGAAAATAGGTGCAGGAGGAGGCCATTCGGCCCTTCGAGCCAACACCGCCATTCATTGCGATCATGGCTGATCATTCCCAATCAGTACCCCATTCAATAACCCGTGCCTGCCTTCTCCCCATATCCCTTGATTCCACTAGCCCCCAGAGCTCTATCTAACTCTCTCTTGAATCCATCCAGTGATCTGGCCTCTGTGGCAGGGAATTCCACTAATTCACAACTCTCTGGGTGAAAACGTTTTTTCTCACCTCAGTCTTAAATGGCCTCCCCTTTATTCTAAGACTGTGTGGCCCCTGGTTCTGGACTCGCCCAACACTGGGAACATTTTTCCTGCATCTAGCTTATCCAATCCTTTTATAATTTTAAATGTTTCTATAAGATTCCCCCTCATCCTTCTAAACTCCAGTGAATACAAGCCTGGTCTTTTCAATCTTAGATTTAGCTCTGAGGGCTAAAGGAATCAAGGGATATGGGGGAAAAGCAGGAACGGGGTACTGATTTTAGACGATCAGCCATGATCATATTGAATGGCGGTGCTGGCTCGAAGGGCCGAATGGCCTACTCCTGCACCTAATTTCAATGTTTCTCTGTTTCTGTCACAGTCCAGGCTTTGTCCTGCCCCTCACCTCTATACCAGCTTTCCCCCCTCTCGCCCCGCTCCTACAATCAGTCTGAAGAAGGGTCCCGACCCAAAACGTGTCAGGACACGGTGGCGTAAATCTACCGCTGCGCTAACGTGCCACCCAAGTGCCTGTGACAATAAAGAAGCGATGACCATTGACCTTTGTACCTTTGACCCTTCAACTCTTCCAGACAGGTCAGAGGATGGGAGGAATCATCCTGATTATCTTCACCGCATCCATCTGGCCCACGAACCTTGGATATAAATGCGGTAAGTACCAGCAGGTATTTAATTTCCATATTTGCTCGGTTCCTTCCCACTCCCCACGAAGGACCCGTGAAGGGCTTGGAAATCCCCGAGTGAAAACTGACGGGCCTTGCGTTGTGTCTTTGGAACAGAGAACAAAGATCTGAAGTGCGCAGTGGATTATGTCAGCGAGGTGACATGTTGCTGGTCACAAAACGTTTCCCTGAGCAACTCGTGCCAAGTCTGGGTGGATAATTTGAGGCCTAACACGTGAGTTTGGTTTGAATTTGTTGTGAGTTTGGTTTGTGGGGGGAAGGCAGGCACGGGTTGTTGATTGGGGACGATCAGCCATGATCACAATGAATGGTGGTGCTGGCTCGAAGGGCCGAATGGCCTCCTCCTGCACCTATTTTCTATGTTTCTGTGTTTCTTAGCCGGTAGCGTGGCCGAGCGGTCTAAGGCACTGGATTTAAGGCTCCAGTCTCTTCGGGGGCGTGGGTTCGAATCCCACCGCTGCCATCACTGTTTAATGCATTTCGTTGTCTCTGTACTGTACACTGACAATGACAATTAAAACTGAATCTGAATCTGAATCTGAATCTGAATCTGAATCTATGTATGTGACAACAGCACCTCGCTAGGGACAACATCCACCACCATCAACATCAGCAGGAGATGCCCTCAGCCCTCCCTCATCTGTAGTCAGCGTTTAGTTTAGTTTAGAGATACCTTGTACTAAACCTTAATAGACACAAAATGCTGGAGTAACTCAGCGGGACAGGCAGCATTTCTGGAGAGAAGGAATGGTTGACGTTTCAGGTCGAGACCCTTGTTCAGCCACTTCTCAACCAAAAATGTCGCCCATTCCTTCTCTCCAGAGATGCTGCCTATCCCGCTGAGTTATTCTACTCCAGTATTTTGTGTCTATCTTCGATTTAAACCAGCATCTGCAGTTCCTTCCGACACATTTTGCACTAACCGTTATTCCCTTATCATGTATCTATACAGTGAGAATGGCTCGATTGTAATCATGTATTGTCTTGCGGCTGACTGGATAGCACGCAACAAAAGCTTTTCACTGCATGTGACAATAAATGGAACTGAACCAAACTGAACTGAACAAGACACCACGTGGAAACCGGTTCTGTTAGCCCACACAAATCCACACCGACCAGCGATCCCCATGCATTAACATTCCCCTACACACACTAGTGACGATTTCCAATTATACCAAAAACCACGAACCTACAAACTTATATGTCTTTGGAGTGTGGGGGGAAAAAACGGAGAAAACCCACGCAAGTCACGGGGAGAACGTACAAACTCCATACAGACAGCACCTGTAGTCAGGATCGAACTCGGGTCTCTGGCGCTGTGAGGCAGCAACCCTACCCGCTGCACCATCATGCTGCATCGTGCAGTGGAGTATTGGAACGAGCCCAGTGGACAATGGAGACCAGTTCTGCAAGGTTATTAGCAATGACCAGAATCCTCCCATGTTCTCCCTGTCTGAAGAAGGGTCTCGACCTGAAACGTCACCCCTCCCTTCTCTCCAGAGATGCTGCCTGTGTTACTCCAGCATTTTGTGGCTTATCTTCTGCAAAGGAACAAGTTGTGCAGCTCACAATGCCTATCCCAAGCATGAAGCTAAGCTAAAACTAGTCTTCTCCGCCTGCACATGATCCATATCCCTCCAGTCCCTACATATCCATGCACAAATAAAAAGCCTCGGAGACTCAGACAACACAGAAAACATAAATCAGACCTAAAGTATACTCGTCAATGAAAAGTTTTAAAAAACTGTGCAGAATTAAGGCAGTGCAGAACGCAAATAAGATATTAGGTGGTGCAGCGGTGGTGCAGCGGTGAAGTTGCAGCCTCACAGCGCCAGGAACCCGGGTTCGACCCCGACTACTGCTGCTTGTCCGTATGGAGTTTGTACATTCTCCCTGTGACTGGGTGCCTTCCCACACAGTGGGGAACTTTGATTCTGCTGTGTGGGGATGTTTTATGTCAAACCCTATAGTGTGTTGTGTCCTGTTGATTTTTTATTGTATGGCTGTATGGAAATTCATTGCACTGTGCCATCAGGCACACGTGACAATTAAATCTATCTTGAATCTTGAATCTTGAATCTTGATCGCCAACACATGGCTTGGACAGAGAGGATGTTTCAACCAGTGGGAGAGTCTAGGAGTAGAGGTCACAGCCGTGGAATTAAAGGACCTTCTTTTAGGAAGGAGATGAGGAGGAATTTCTTTAGTCAGACGGTGGTGAATCTGTGGAATTCATTGCCACAGATGGCTGTGGAGGCCAAGTCAGTGGATGTATTTAAGGCAGAGATAGATAGATGGATTCTTGATTAGTATGGAGGTTATGGAAGATACATTAGTTCAGTTTAGTTTATTGTCACGTGTACCGAGGTACAGTGAAAAGCTTTTGTTGCGCGCTAACCAGCCAGCAGAAAGACAATACATGATTACAATTGAACCATTCACAGTGTACAGATACAGGATAAGAGAATAACATCAAGTGCAAGGTTAAGCCAGTAAGCTCAACACTGCTCCCTAGTTGTTGGTAACAGCTAGGAACAAACTGTCCCTGAATCTGGAGGTGTGCTCTTTCTCACTTCTATACCTTTTGCCTGATGGGAGAGGGGAGAAGAGGGAGTTGTCAGGGTGAGACTGGTCCTTGATGATGCTGCTGGCCTTGCCGAGGCAGCGTGAGGTGTAGATGGAGGCAATGGAAGGGAGGTTGGTTTGTGTGATGGTCTGGGCTGCGTCCACAATTCACTGCAATTTCTTGCGGTCCTGGATGGGGCTGTTCCCAAAACAGGCCGCGAACCGTCCCGATAAAATGCTTTTTGTGGCGCATCTGTAGAAGTTGGTGAGAGTTGTTGGGGACATGCCAAACTTCCTAAGCCTTCAAAGTAGAGGCGTTGGTCGTTGCTTCAATAACATCAGATTGAATTGTGGAGGTGGCAAGCCTCCTCCCAGCTCCAGTAGCTCCCCCCCCCCCCCCTCCACCCCCCAGCCCGCAAACTCCACCTGATCACCAAACAAAAGAAGAAAAATATGTTTTTCAAGACATCGTGTCAAAGTGGTTTTTTGGGTGAGAACTTTTATTGATAAAACCACTGTAAGACGAAGGACAGAAATACCCTAAATAGTAACAACATTAGATTGTGAAAGAAGATACCAATGGTATACAAGCACGCACGCACAATCACACGCATGTACCGTGCATTGACAAGCATATGCACACGCACTTCTACACACACACACACACATGCACGGGCATCAACAAACATATGCACATGTGTGTATGCACACACATGCTCACACATGCATGGGCATTAACTAACATATTCACATGCATGTATACGCACACACACCAGTATAGCACGTTAACAAATGTGAACATGCGTGACTGCACACACACGCAAACACACACACACACGCACACGCAAACACACACATCCATTGCATTAACAGCTGTGCACATACACGCCTGCACACACACAAACACACACGCATCAAGAATCTGTCAATCTCCGCCTTAAGAATATCCATTGAATTGGCAACGAATTCCACAGATTCACCACTCTCTGACTAAAGAAATTCCTCCTCATCCCCTTTCTAAAGGTACATCCATTTATTCTGAGGCTATGGCCTCTGGTCCTAGACTCTCTCTCCACCAGTGCCTAATGCCATCAATCCATCCTACCACAACTATAGAGTGGCCCTGAACTACTATCTACCTCATTGGAGACCCTTGGACTATTTTAGATCGGACTATACTGGCTTTACCTTGCACTAAACGTTATTCCCTTGTCATGTATCTGTATACTGCGAATGGCTCGATTATAATCATGTATTGTCTTTCAGCTGACTGGTTAGCACGCAACAAAAGCTTTTCACTGTACCTCGGTACATGTGACTATAAACTATGTAAACTAAACTAAATCATTTGTTAACTGGATAATTCCTGGGATCATTTAGTTTAGACTAGTTTAGTTTAGTTTAGTTTAGTTTAGTTTAGTTTAGTTTAGTTTAGTTTAGTTTATTTTACTTTACTTTACTTCAGAGGTACTGCGCGGAAACAGGCCATTCGGCCCACCGAGCCAGCACTGACCAGTGACCCCGCACATTAACACTACCCTACACACACTAGTGACTATTTCGACATTTATACCAAGCCAATTAACCTACACCTTTGGAGTGTGGGAGGAAATCGAAGATCTCAGAGAAAACCCACGGGGTCATGGGGAGAACGTGCAAACTCCGTACAGACAGCACCCGTGGTCAGGCCGGGTCTCCGGCGCTGTAAGGCAGCAACTCTACCGCCGTGCCACCATGCCGTATCATTCTCGTAAACGTAGAAACATAGAAAATAGGCGCAGGAGGAGGCCATTGGGCCCTTCGGCCCTTCGAGCCAGCACCGTCATTCACTATGATCATGGCTGATTGGCCCCTATCAATAACCCGTGCCTGCCTTTTCCCCATATCCCTTGACTCCACTAGCCCCTAGAGCTCTATCTAACTCTCTCTTAAATCCATCCAGTGACTTGGCCTCCACTGCCCTCTGTGGCAGGGAATTCCATAAATTCACAACTCTCTGGGTGAAAACGTTTTTTCTCACCTCAGTCTTAAATGACCTCCCCTTTATTCTAAGACTGTGGCCCCTGGTTCTGGACTCGCCCAACATTGAGAACATTTTCCCTGGATCTAGCTTGTCCAGTCCTTTTATAATTTTATAAGTTTCTGTAAGATCCTCATCCTTCTAAACTCCAGTGAATACAAGCCTAGTATTTTCAATCTTTCCTCATACGACAGTCCCGCCATCCCAGGGGTCAATCTCGTGAACCTGCGCTGTAATTCCCCAGCCAGGTTCCCTTCACTGTAACGAGAACAGGGGGGGCATCTTGCTCCTTGAACACAACTTGTGGAGGAGGACTGTGTCTTGACGTGCGAAATCCCTCCACAACCACTGAGTGTGACCTTCAGATCGAGCTCATGAAATGTTGTGGTGTAGTCGCAGGCCTGAGCGCTGAAGCCGCATTCTGACTAAACAAACAACACGATGTTCCAAAGGAAGAAGGTTGTCAAACCCCCAACAACACCTCCTTTGGCTGAAGGCCAGACACCTCTGTGCTTCTATCACACTGCTCCTGACATGGAGGCATAGACTTGTACAGCGTGGAAACATGCCCCTTGGCCCCACATGCCCACCCCGACCAACACGTCCCAGCCACACTAGTCCAACATTCCTGTATTTGGCCCATATGCCTCCAAGCCCGTACCATCACATATAGATGTGGTTACATTCCAATAAGCCCATCGTAAATCGAAAATATTGTAAGTCAGATTCAGATTCAATTTAATGTCATTGTGCAGTGTACAGTACAGAGCCAACAACATGCAGTTAGCATCTCCCTAGAAGAGCAACAAGGGGTCAACAAATCCTTTTGCTATGAAAAATGAGATATTACAGTTCATGTACAACTTCTTGTTTCAAATTTAACAGAATAGAACAGAAAATGAGACAAGCCATATAGAGAAGAAAATAATATCATAAGCAGTGATGATAGTGTTAGTTCGTGAGATAGTAAAGAAAGCCCGAAGAGAAGGTAGAAGGGGATAGAGTGGAAAAAAGAGAAAAAAAAAAGAAATAGAGAAAAAGAAAGTAAATAAAAGGAAAGAGATTGGAAGAGATATACCTATTTCATATCTTTACCCACCATTCACTCTGAAACATATAATTTCTAAGGTTATGTTGCACCATATGCTTGTAAAACGTCACCCATTCCTTCTGACTAAGGTAGACCGTACTGAGTTTTGGTTACACCTGCTCAGTTCCAACCTGCTCTAACGCACAGAATTATTCTAACACATGATGAGGATTTTTCAGCACTCTACCTAGCCCTATCCCTTGCTGCTTTCTCGAAGCTTTGCTATTTATTTTTGACACTACCGAATCGTATTTTTAGTTTGCTATTCTCATAGTCCCTTGTTCTTCCACGTTTGGCTTTCAAAGGAATCCTTATCCAGTTACGTGTGCCCCGGTAAATGGACTGAAGCAGGGCAGGAGATGTTCTCTCAATGTGCCTTTCTTCTCAGCATCTCAAGCCTTCAACATCACGCTGCTATGCACCAGGAATGGGCTGACCACTGCCGTTGCAAGCATTCCCGAGTTTATACCAGCGGAAAATAGTAAGTGGACGCCATCATTTTGCCTTGAGACTGTCGAGATACAGTGCGGAAACAGGCCCTTCGGCCCACAGAGTCCATGCAAACCAGCGATCACCGCCACATTCTACACCCTCACAATTGAATGAATGAATGAATGATGAATGATTGAATGATTGAATGAATGATGAATGCATGAATGCATGAATGAATGAATGAATGTATGTATGAATGGATGTATGAATGAATGATTGAATGGATGATTGAATGAATGATTGAATGGATGAATGAATGAATGATTGATTGAATGTATGAATGAATGCATGAATGATTGAATGAATGATGTATGAATGAATGAATGAATGAATGAATGTATGATTGAATGAATGAATGAATGATGGAATGAATGAATGATGATGAATGGATGAATGAATGAATGAATGAATGATTGATGAATGAATGAATGAATGAATGAGTGAATGAATGAATGAATGAATGAATGAATGAATGATGAATGGATGAATGAATGAATGAATGAATGATTGATTAATGAATGAATGAATGAATGATGAATGAATGAATGATGAATGAATGAATGATGAATGAATGCAGGAATGAATGAATGATGAATGAAAACTTTATTGCCACTGGTCTGGACCCTGATGGCAAGGATATTTAGTTTTTTTAAAATTATATAATATTTTTATTAGAAGCATATACATATAATAACCAAAACACGATTTGCTTACCTATTCCATATATACAAAGCTTCTATTTTTTATAAAGAAATTTTGAAAGATAGAGCTATAGAAAGAAAAGAAATAAGAGGGGGGGAAAAGGAAACTATACACTAATAGAGAGGGGAGGGAAAAAAAACCAGAGGTGATTACCGATAACACAATTTTGGAGATAGGTCCATAGATATTAAAGTGTAATTATTCATCTAGTTCTGGATTCAGGTTTCAGTCCAGCTTCCGTGTTGAACCAATTCACCGCTTTAGAAAATCAATAAATGGAGAGGATATTTCGTTTTTAGTTTAGTTTAGAGATTCAGCACGGAAACTGGCCCCTCGGCCCATCGAGCCCGCGCCGACCAGCGACCGTCCCATTACGCGACCTCTATCCCTACACACACTAGGGACAATTTACAATTTACAGAAATCCTGCAAGCCTACACGTTTTCGGAGTTTGGGAGGAAACCGGAGCACCCGGAGAAAACCCACGTGGTCACAATAAGAATGTGCAAACACCATGCAGGCAGCACCCGAGGTCAGGATCGAACCGTTTTCAGATGGGTTTCCGGTGCTGTGAGGCAGCAACTCTACCGCTGCGCCACCGTGCCGCTCCCATTCCAGGATTTAGACACACTAGGATTTTCTAAGTCGCTTTAAAAATGCATATGTTTTCTTATTGCTTGGATTTTTACAGAATTTCAACAGTGAATTTGCAAACTCTCCCCACAGGTTCTACCTGAACTGAGGCTGAAAGTAAATGTCACTGTGTTGTGAAGCTGACCTTAGTTGCGTCTGATGAAGGGCCTCCACCCAAAACGTCACCCATTCCTTCTCTCCAGAGATGCTGCTTGTCCCGCTAAGTTACTCCAGCATTTTGTGTCTATCTTCAGTGTAAATCAACATCTGCATTCCCTTCCTATGCAATACTACAAATGCGGCCTCACTAACGTCTTCCACCAACAGTAACGTAACACTTACACGGGTTCAAGGCTCAGTCCAGGGGTCTTGTGTACAAACGTTGTTGAGCTTTATAATTGAAGGAGTTTTATCATCCTGCTTTTATTAATAGTGAAGAGTCAAGTGTTTTATTGTCATATATCCCAGACAGAACAATGACATTCTTACATACAACAGCACAACACAATATGTAAAGATGGCACGCAATAAACATTATAATAAACGAGAGAAAAAGTTAACTATGTATATACACACTCACATATATATATACAGATATATTTATATTTATATATATATTTATATATATATATGTGTGTGGGCATATATACACACCCACACACACACGCACATATATATATATATATATATTTATTTATACACATAGGAACACATAAAAAACAGACAATAATAGTGCAATAATAACAATATTCTATGTTGTGTACACACACACACACATACACATATATACACATACATATACACATATACACACACACACACACACACATACACACACATACACACACACACACACATACACACACACACACACACACACACATACACACACACACACACACACACACACACACACACACACACACACATAAACACACACACACACACACATAATAATAGTGCAATAATAACAATAATAGTCCTATGTATTTCAGCTTATTAGAGGTTGTAGTGTTTAATAGCCTGATGGCTGTTAGGAAGGGAAGGCCCCATTTGCCTGGATCTGTGAAGGGTGGAGGCCAACTCATCAATGTTTACAATTTAAAACCCTTTTGAAAGTCTAATAAGCGCTGTTTAACCTTTTATTGGTGGTGGGTGAAAAGCCCCAGTTTTGCGACTGGCATGCATGGTTCTAACTGTATCTCAGCCACCACCTGTTGCCGGGGAAACTTCACTTCCTTGTTTTTACACCCAGCCGACCTGTGTAATTAAAGAATAGAAACACTTCTGGCATTTCATGACCTTTTCTATCTTTCGTTTCTATCAGTGAACATTTAAAGAGCAAACTGCACCAATCCCACATATCCGCCTGTTCTATACCGAAGATAGACACAAAAAAGCTGGAGTAACTCAGCGGGCCAGGCAGCATCTCTGGAGAAACTGAAATAGGTGACGTTTCGGGCCGAGACCTTGTGGAACTCGTGGCTAAAGGGATCAGGGGGTATGGAGAGAAGGCAGGAATGGGGTACTGATTGGGGATGATCAGCCATGATCACATTGAATGGTGGTGCTGGCTCGAAGGGTCAAATGGCCTACTCCTGCACCTATTGTCTATTGTCTATTGTCTATTGAACACATTCAAGGTGTTGCAATTCCTTCGGTCTCCTTTGGACTTTAGACTTTAGAGATAAGGCGCAGAAACAGGCCTGTCAGCCCATCGAGTCCTTGCTGACCAACGATCCACGTACACTAGCACTATCCTACACACACACTAGGGCCAATTTAGAATTTGACCAAAGCCAATTAACCTAAGAATCTGCACGTCTTTGGAGTGTGGGAGGAAACCGGAGCACCCGGGGAAAACCCACGCAGGACACGGGGGGAACGTACAAACTCCGTGCGGCCAGTTCCCGAGGTCAGGGTGGAACCCGAGTCTCCGGCGCTGTGAGGCAGCAACTCTACCGCTGCGCCCCCAACCGTGATGCCCCTCCCTTATTGATGTTTCTTGTTCTTGCTCACAGTTCAGCTCCAGCCACTGAAGAACTTGACTGTGGTGAACAACACCGACACAATGACAGTCCTCTCCTGGCAGACTGACTACGATATACGTTTATCTGACTGCATAGAATATGAGATTCGGTACAAACTTGAGAATGACCCATGGAAGGTACGTCTGACTTCTGTTCCCCTGTAAACTTGGACACAAACGCAGATGGGTGGGCAACTCCAAAACTAGCGGGTACACAAAAATGCTGGAGAAACTCAGCGGGTGCAGCAGCATCTATGGAGCGAAGGAGATAGGCAACGTTTAGAAAGGGGACGAGGAAACACTTTTTCTCACAGAGAGTGGTGAGTCTGTGGGATTCTCTGCCTCAGAGGGCAGTGGAGGCAGGTTCTCTGGATGCTTTCAAGAGAGAGCTAGATAGGGCTCTGAAAACTAGCAGAGTCAGGGGATATGGGGAGAAGGCAGGAACGGGGTACTGATTGTCGATGATCAGCCATGATCACATTGAATGGCGGTGCTGGCTCGAAGGGCCGAATGGCCTACTCCTGCACCTATTGTCTATTGACTCTAAACTAACAGACAGAAGTACCCACTCTGGCAGCTCGATCTGCATACCCACCCGCCTCTGACCTGTCAAAACCTTTCGATTTCAGACTGCTCAGACACATCAGGTTCAGCAAAAAGAACACAGGCTACAGATTGACTCGACCAACGTAAAACCTGACGCCATCTATATGGCACAAATTCGTGCGATAACTAAAGACCCTCAGGGTTTCTACGGAGGCACTTGGAGCAAATGGAGCAAAGCGGCAAAATGGAAAACCAAGAAATCCCAAGCTTCTGCTGGTAAAGTGTTTTGTTTACTTGATAGGTTTGTAGGCTAATTGTCTTGGTATAAATGTAAATTGTCCCTTGTGTGTGTAGGGCAGTGTTAATGTGCGGGGATCGCTGGTCGGTGCGGACTCGGTGGGCCGAACGGCGTCAAGTTGGGAACAGGGGAAGTACAACGGGATCTGGGGGTCCTTGTACATCAGTCTATGAAAGTAAGCATGCAGGTACAGCAGGCAGTGAAGAAAGCGAATGGCATGTTGGCCTTTATAACAAGGGGAATCGAGTATAGTAGCAAAGAGGTCCTTCTGCAGTTGTACAGAGCCCTAGTGAGACCACATTTGGAGTATTGTGTGCAGTTTCGGTCCCCTAATTTGAGGAAGGACATTCTTGCTATTGGGGAAGTGCAGCGTAGGTTTACAAGGTTCATTCCCGGGATGGCGGGACTGTGATATGCTGAGAGAATGGAGCAGCTGGATTTGTACACTCTGGAGTTTAGAAGGATGAGAGGGTATCTCATTGAAACATACAAGATTGTTAAGTGTTTGGACACGCTAGAGGCAGGAAACATGTTCCCGATGTTGGAGGAGTCCAGAACCAGGGGCCACAGTTTAAGAATAAGGAGTAAGCCATTTAGAACGGAGACTTTTTCTCACAGAGAGTGGTGAGTCTGTGGATTTCTCATCCTCAGAGGGCGGTGGAGGCAGGTTCTCTGGATGCTTTCAAGAGAGAGCTAGATAGGGCTCTTAAAAATAGCGGAGTTATGGGATATGGGGAGAAGGCAGGAGCGGAGTACTGATTGGGGATGATCAGCCATTATCACATTGAATGGCGGTGCTGGCTCGAAGGGTCAAATGGCCTACTCCTGCACCTGTTGTCTATTGTCTATTGTCCCTAGTGTGTGTAGGGTAGTGTTAATGTGCGGGGATCGCTGGTCAGTGTGGACTCAGTTGTCTGAAGGGCCTGTTTCCGTGCTGAATCTCTAAACCGAACTATAATATCCCAGGAATGATTGGGTTAACATTTGAGTTTTAGCTTTGTTTATTTACACTTAGTCACGTGTACCGAGATACGGCAAAAAGATTTTGGTTGCCTGCTAACCAGTCAGTGGAAAGATTCCTACACCGTCCGCGCTGGTCCCTGGAGCGATCACACTCAGCGTGTGCCGTCAGTAGTGTGGCGGCACTAATCCTAGTGCGACACGGACCGCCAGCTCACCACTAACACTATTAGTGTGTCCAAGTTGACAAGTCAACAGAACCTCACCTTTGGCAATATTTACAGTCCAAACCAGGGGCGGCACGATGGCGCGGCGCCAGAGTTCCTGATAGACCCGGGTACGATCCCGACTACGGGTGCTGTCTGTACGGAGTTTGCACGTTGTTCCCATGACCGCGTGGGCTTTGTGCGGGATCTTCGGTTTCCTCCCACACTACAAAGATACTAATTGGCTTGGTATAACTTTAAAATGACCTTCGTGTGTATAAGATAGTGTTAGTGTACGGGGGTCGCTGGTCGGCACGGACTCGATGGGCCGAAGGGCCTGTTTCCGCGCTATATCTCTCAACTAAACTAAACTAAACTAAAGGCAACTCAAGTTCACCTTTGGCAACACTTACAATTCAAAACAGATGGGGTGGCACGCAGCACCGCAGCAGGTCACAGCTCCAGAGACCAGGGTTCGATCCTGACCTCGGGTGCTGTCCTTGTGTGAAGTTTGCACCATCTCCCCGTGACCGCGTGGGTTTCCCCCAGGTGCTCCGGTTTCCCTCCACACCCCAAAGACGTGCACGTCTGGAGGTTAAATGGGCCCTCTATAAATCACCCCTCGTTTGTAGGGAGTGGATGAGAAAGTGGGATACGATAGAACTAGTGCGTACAGGTTTACTTCGAAGATTGCCACAAAATGCTGGAGTAACTCAGCGGGACAGGCAACAATTCCGGATCCAGAGATGCTGCCTGGGCCGCTAAGTTACTCCAGCATTTTGTGTCAATCTTCGATGAAACTCGTGCGAATAAGTGATCAATGGTCAGCATGAACTCAGTGGGCCGAAGGGCCTGTTTTCATGCTGTACCTTTCACTAAGTCAATACTCTTTTTTTTTGCATTGATATTTGACATTGGTTTAGATGGGGCATCTTGGCTGGCATGGAACAAAGGGCCTGTTTCCATGCAGTGTGTGACTATCTCCTTAAATAAGTGTATTAGCTGTACTTTGCACTTCACTGAACTGAACTTTTCTCCCACTTTTTCCCCCCAGTTCAACAGGAAAACAGTGTCTTATCAATCTCTCTCTCGTTGGCCGGGATCCTGTTAGTGGTTGCTGTTCTGGTCATTATGCAGTTTGCATCGAAGAGGTAAGATGATTCTAGAACATTCCAGGTCAGCTGGGGCAGACAATAAATGAGTTGAAGATGTTTTGATGCTGAGATTTCCTGTTTGCCTCCAGTCTCAATACCTCCACCCCCGACAATCTCCCCGCAATGCTGTAGTTGTGTTTAGAGTCATCGAGTCGTGGCGTGATAGAGGTCGCAGCCTCAGAATTAAAGGACGTTCTTTTAGGAAGGAGAGGAGGAGGAATTTGTTTAATCTGTGGAATTCTTTGGATGATCAGCCATGATCATATTGAATGGCGGTGCTGGCTAGAGGGGTCGAATGGCCTACTCCTGCACCTATTTTCTATGTTTCTTTGTTTCCATGTTTTTTACACCTTACCCTTCCATATCTCTCGGTTCCCTCGCCCCCGACTCAGTCTGACGAAGAGTCTCGACCCGAAACGTCACCCATTCTTTCTCTCCAGAGATGCTGCCCGTCCCGCTGAGTTGAGGGCTTGTCCCACTTGGCCGTCATTTGCACGTAATTTACGCGACAACATTTACGCGTCACGGCGCACGACACGCACGTCGTGACATACACGTGACGCGCGCATGGTGCGTGATGACATAGGCAGTGACGAGCAGCTACCGCACGCGGCGTCGCAGGATTTTGTGATGTACAAAATCTTCGCGCGCCATCTCTGGCTTTTTGTGTCTATACCTCCTTCTCCCTCTGTTGCTCCTCCTTCGCCCGTTATTCTAACGAGATTTGATTGTCCTTAGATCCCGACTGAAGGCACTCTACGGGCTCCCCATTCCAGATCCAAGCAAATTCTTTCATGAGCTGAACTCGACCTACGGAGGCAACTTTCAGGTAAGTGAGAAATGTGGCCCCATTGTTCGTGAGCCGAAGACGCTCTCCCTCTCTACCTGTGTGGGATTATAGAGCTGGTAGAGTCATGGGCGGCACGGTGGCGCAGCGGAACAGTTGCACCAGAGGCCCAGGTTCGATCCTGACCACGACTGCTATCTGTACAGAGCTTATACATTCTCCAAGTGACCTGCGTGGGTTTTCTCCGGGATCTCCAGTTTCCTCCACACTCCAAATACCTGCATGTTTGTAGGTTAATTGGCCTCTAGTGCTTAGGATATAACTAGTGTATTTGTGATCATTGGTCAGGACTTGGTGGGCTAAAGTGCCTGTTTCCATGCTGTATCCCTAACCTAAACCAAGCTGAACCAAACTAAACTGGACCCATTTTCAATCCTGACCTCGGGCGCCATCTATGTGGAGTTTGCTCGTTCTTCCTGTGACCGCGAGGGTTTCCTCCGGGTGCCCGGGTCTTCCCCCCACATCCCAAAGACGTGCGTGATTGTACGTTAATTGGCCCTCTGTAAATTGCTGCTGCTGCTTCTTCTTGCGTATGGCGTGCACAGCCTAAAGTTGTAGGACAACTTATTCTATTTGATCTTATTTGATTGTGCACGCCGGGTTGATTGCATTCGTCGAAACAGGGCGGGCCACGTGAAGGTTGCAATCTCCCACTTTAAATTGCTGCTGGTGTGCAGTGAGTGGTGGGGAAATGGGATAACATTATCACCCGGAGAAAACCCACACAGATCGCGGGGGTGAGCGCACAAACTCCGTACAGACAAGCACCCGTAGTCGGGATCGAACCCGGGTCTCCGGTGCTGTGAGGCAGGAACTCTACCGCTGCGCCATCGTGCCGCACAATGGCCGAGCCAAGTAGTGTCATTTTTTAAATATACAAATGCTTTTATTCAGAAAATAAAAGCAAGCATATGGAGTATTAACACAATCAAAGGCTGCCTATATTGAGTTTACAAACAAACGGTCATGAAATTAATATATCGCCAATTTTGTCAACATTACACTTGGCCTCCCTTGGTGACCAGCGTTTAGGGAAGGCCTCCAGAGCCCCCGTGGACACCGGGTGTTCCCGCTCCAGGGACACGCGGGCACAGGCATAGTGCGGGCACGGAAAAGGTGCAGGCAGCTGACTACCTGCTGCCTGGACCCGCGAATGGCCACCTTGGCCGGGCCCAGGAGCAGACGGACAGGGAGACTCCCCTCTTCCCTCTGTAAATATCAGGTGCCCAGTCCCAAATGCCCAGGGAAACGTTCGACATTGGTTAGTATTCTCAGTCGAGAGAAAGCATGCTGACAAAGACCGTGTGAGGTTGCAACTGAAATCTGACCTTTATGCCACACAGGAGAAGTGGAGTGAGTCATTGGCAATAAGAGACAGCCGTTACAAGATTGAAACCACACCAGTTTCAGAAAGGATATATCAGTTTGATGAGCTAGTACGTGAAGCCTACTTTCAAGATATTAATAAGAGTATTTCTTTCCTCTTTTTTCTTATGACTGTTTGGTTTGTGGGTTTTTCAAAGTAGTGCAAAGTCACATCTGTACATGCCAGTCGATGTGTGTGTTTGTGTGCGTGCGTGCGTGTGCATGTACGTGTGCGTGTGTGTCCACGTATGTTTGCTGGTGCAGTGTTTATTTTAGTTTCGTTTGGAGCTGCAGCGTGGAAGCAGGACCTTCGGCCCAATGGGTCCATGCTGGCCATCGATTACCCCATTCACACTGGTTCCATGTTGCCCCACTTTCTCATCCGCTCCCTGCACGCCAGGGGCAATTTACAAATGGCCAATTAACCTACAAACCCGCATGTACTTTGAGGTGGGAGGAAACCGGAGCACCCTGTGTCTGTACGTGTTTGCATGTATGACAGAGCGTGAGAAATATGTGATCAGCGTGAGAATTTGTCGAAATGCGTGAGTCTCACGCTCAATGCGTGAGAGTTGGCAGCCCTGGCACATACATGTGATCAGCATGTATTGGGTTGTATGTGCATGTGTACATGATTGCTTGCTATGTGTATGCATGTATATATGTGCATTTGTGTGTGTCTGTGTGTCTATGTGTATGTGAGTGTATTTCTGTGCAGTGTGTCTGTGTGTGTCTCTCTATGTGTATGTGAGTGTATTTCTGTGTGTGTGTGTCTGTGTGTGTCTCTCTATGTGTATGTGAGTGTATTTCTGTGCGTGTGTGCATGTATGTCTATGTCTGAGGATGAATTTCTTTAGTCAGAGGGTGGGAATTCATTGTGGAGACCATGTCAGTGGATATTTTTTAAGACAGAAATAGACAGATTCTGGATTAGTGTGGGTGTCAGGGGTTATGGGGAGAAGGCAGGAGAATGGGGTTAGCAGGGAGAGATAGATCAGCCATGATTGAATGGTGAAGTAGACTTGATGGGCCGAATGGCCTAATTCTGTTCCTATCACCTATGATACCCTCCCACACTCTGTCCATCACCCCTCTCCCTCCACATGTATACAGTCATATGTGTATGCACATATATACATGCATACACATAGCAAGCAATTATGCACCTACAGCCCAATACATGCTGATCACATGTATGTGCCTGGGCTGCCAACTCTCACGCATTGAGCGTTGAGCGTGAGACACGCACTTTGTCAAATTCTCACGCTCTCACGCTGATCACAAATTTCTCACGCTCTGTCGAGAGAAATTCTCCCTCTCCCTCCAACCACCCCTCCCTCCATCACGGACATCACTTGTAGTCAGGATCGAACCCGGGTCCTTGGAGCTGCAAGGCAGCAATTCTACCGCTGCGCCACCGTGCCGATTTGTCTGAATCGCTTGCAAAACAAAGCTTTAAACTGTACCTCGTTACACGTGACACCAATAAACCGAAAGCTATACCGAAACTGTTTCCTTTCAGTTGTGAAATGTGTCTCTCTCATAATAATAATAATAATAATAATAATAATAATAATGTTTATTTATATAGCACTTTTCAACAAAACCAATATTTGAACCAAAGTGCTTTACAGAGATTGATTAAATTAATTGAACAGATCAAATGTCAATAAATCCATACAAAACAAAAAAGAGAAAATGCCTAAATTCCGTCTCTCCCCCCCTTTGTTGTTCCTGCAGCGATGGCTGGGTACGCGATTCCCCGCTTCCTTCAGCAGCACCGACGATCTGGCCACGGAAATATCCTCGGTGGAGATTTCGGAACTGAAGGACACGCAGTCGTGCGAGCAGAACGTCGCCTGGGACAGCAGCGGCTTCAGGAGCACCGGGGACTCGTCCACGTCCAGCTTTGCCAACCAGGGCTACTTCTTGTTCGACTGCTCCAAGGCCAGCGACGCCTACCCTTGCAAGATCTACTTCAGCAACAAGCCGGCCAGCCGGCGGGAGGGGAGCGAGGGAAGCCGCTCCTACCGCTGCCTCACCTCCTCCGACGACTCCCTCTACGACAGCAGCTTCTCGCCGGACTCTCCCACGGGGAACGAGGGGTTCGACTTGGACGGGGAAGACCCAGGGCCCCACGACGCTGGAGAAACCTCAGAGGAGGAAATAGACGGACCACCAAGAGAACATGGGAGTCCAGCAGGTCTACCGCACCCTGGTAATCCAGCAAGCCAGGTCAACCCATCAAAGGAGACTAATTGTCCTTTCGAGGGGTTGTTCCAATTCCCGTCCTCTTCTTTCTTTGGCCCCCACCTCTCATTGGCGGGCATGGAGGATGAAAGGGCCCACAGACTCGCATCTGATGGCTTAACCTTCGACAAGGCTCCAACAGACACCCCCTCTTCTCAGGACCCTTTGGCTCAGCAATGCCCCGGTGTTTACAAGACCAAGTCCCTGAACCTGGCGGTGGAAACTGACCCGTATCTCTCTCTCAAGCAAGTTCACAGCAAATACAACAGCCAGTCGATATAGAGTCATGGAGTGATGATACAGCACGGAAACAGGCCCTTCGGCCCAACTTGCCCACACCGGCCAACATGTCCCGGCTACGCTAGTCCCACCTGCCCGCGTTTGGCCCATATTCCTCCAAACCTGTCCCATCCATGCCCCTGTCTAACTGTTTCTTAAACGCTAGGATAGTCCCAGCCTCAACTACCTCATTCCATCCCTCAGATTCCTATTAAATCTTTTCCCCCTTCACCTTAAACCTATGTCCTCTGGTCCTCGATTCACCTACTCTCGGGCAAGAGACTCTGTGCATCCACCCATTCTATTCCTCTCGTGATTTTATACACCTCTATAAGATCACCCCCTCATCCTCCTGCGCTCCAAGGGATAAAGTCCCAGCCTGCTCAACCTCTCCCTATAGCTCAGAGCCTCTAGTCCTGGCAACATCCTTGTAAATCTTCACTGCACCCTTTCCAATATAGGTATCAAAGGGATTGATTTGATGCTATTCAAGGGACTGGCTCCTTTGTCTTCTGCTGTGAATATCTATCCACGTTGAGGTTTCATGTTGAGGTCATCTCCTGCAGATCTTTGCCCCTGCTTTTGAAATAAGGTATTTAACACAATCAATCTAAAGAAGGGTCTCGACACAAAACCTCACCCATCCATGTTCTCCAGAGATGCTGCCTGACCTGTTGACTTACCCCAGCACCTTGTGTCATTGAGGGCGGTGGAGGCCGGTTCTCTAGATACTTTCAAGAGGGAGCTGGATAGGGCTCTTAAAGATAAAGGAGCCAGGGGATATGGGGAGAAGGCAGGAACGGGGTACTGATTGGGGATGATCAGCCATTATCACATTGAATGGCGGTGCTGGATCGAATGACCTACTCCTGCACCTATTGTTTTCACCTTAAACCTATGTCCTATTGTCTATTGTCTATTGTCAATAACAATAACAATTGTCTATTGTTACTCCAGCACTTTGTGTCTGAAGAAGGGTCCCGACCTGAAACGTTCCCCCATCCATGTTCTCCAGAGATGCTGCCTGACCCGTTGAGTTTCTCCAGCACTTTGTGTCATCGTTTGAACCACTTCCTTCTGTGTTTCTCAGATGTTTAGTTTAGTTTGTTATTCTTACGGGTGCACGACAAGTGTATGTTGCATCGCGTACTTCACTTCACCCCGGATGGAGAGAGAGAGAGAGAGAAGACTCCATCAACATTAACCGTCAGAAGATACATTTAAACTGGACGTGGGGGAACTAAATGTCCTCGGTGAAGAACTTGTGCTTCTTCATTGAGTTTGTGAACGGTCTCTTTCTTGCTGCTCTTACAAAATCGGACGGGAAACTTAAAGAGATGCCTCGCTCCAAGCCAAGGATTAAGCTACCTGGTTTGGAGGAGGATGCAGTCGGCCGATGTATAACCCTGGCTGGATGGATCATCGATCACTGGTTATGTTATGAGGATAAAGCAAATTAACCCATTTTAAATGATATGTGTTGCAACAACCATGGTTTCAGAGCCATGGAGTCAGACTTGGCGGAAACAGGCCTAACTCGCCCATGTTGGCCAAGATGACACACCTAAGGTGGTCCCACCTGCCCATGTTTAGCCCGTAACCCTCAAAACTTTTCCCGCCCATGTGGGCAAGGAAGAAACTCTAGCTTCTGAGGGAGAAAGGTCCCCATCGAGCCAAAGCCGCCATTAATTGTCAACCGGAGGCCAGATCGAGCCGGGATTGAATCCCCGGTAACCCCTTGGCGACGGGACATGGGGCAAGGGCCAAAGGTCGGCCAGGTCAAGGCAAGATCATCAGGAGATGATCATACAAAGATCGGTGTAGCTCAAGACTCTACCCTGGTCCAAATGAGAGCCAGCGGTGTCAGTAAAGAACTCGCTACAAAGAAACTGATTGCAGAAAATGTATGTCGATTATGCATTAAATGTGTTTGTCCAATACAGAGCGGGAACTACAGACAGGGGGCATTATAAGATAGACACAAAATGCTGGAGTAACTCAGCGGGACAGGCGGCATCTCTGGAGAGAAGGAATAGAAACATAGAAACATAGAAATTAGGTGCAGGAGTAGGCCATTCGGCCCTTCGAGCCTGCACCGCCATTCAATATGATCATGGCTGATCATCCAACTCAGTATCCCGTACCTGCCTTCTCTCCATACCCCCTGATCCCCTTAGCCACAAGGGCCACATCTAACTCCCTCTTAAATATAGCCAATGAACTGGCCTCAACTACCCTCTGTGGCAGAGAGTTCCAGAGATTCACCACTCTCTGTGTGAAAAAAGTTCTTCTCATCTCAGTTTTAAAGGATTTCCCCCCTTATCCTTAAGCTGTGACCCCTTGTCCTGGACTTCCCTAACATCGGGAACAATCTTCCTGCATCTAGCCTGTCCAACCCCTTAAGAATTTTGTAAGTTTCTATAAGATCCCCTCTCAATCTTCTAAATTCTAGAGAGTATAAACCAAGTCTATCCAGTCTTTCTTCATAAGACAGTCCTAACATCCCAGGAATCAGTCTGGTGAACCGTCTCTGCACTCCCTCTATGGCAATAATGTCCTTCCTCAGATTTGGAGACCAAAACTGTACACAATACTCCAGGTGTGGTCTCACCAAGACCCTGTACAACTGCAGTAGAACCTCCCTGCTCCTATATGGGTGGCATTCTTCAGAGTCTGAAGAACGCCACCCATTCCTTTTCTCCAGAGATGCCGCCTGTCCCGCTGAGTTACTCCAGCATTTTGTGTCTATCTTCGGTTTAAACCAGCATCTACAGTTCCTACGAAATTTCGCCTGAAAATACAATGTTGGATTATTTAACACAATATGTAGCACAAAATACTTTTCAAATAAATTGTGTAACTTCTTGTTGGAGTTTAAGGGATTTAAGGCCCAATTGTACTTAATTATAACATGTATCGATGTACAGTGAAATTCTATTTTTTTGCTTCCTGTTCAGTAAAGTACAGGTATCGTTATTTGCACCATCCTCGGTTAGTACAGTGTATAGAAATAGTCCACTGAGACTGTATGTAAGATTCAAGATTCAAGAGAGTTTATTGACATGTGTCCCAGATAGGACAATAAAAGTCTTGCTTTGCTTCAGCACAGCAAAATATAGTAGGCATAAATAAATACAGAACAGATCAGTGTGTCCATATACCATTGAATATATGTCCGCAATAACCAAGCTGACCTCCCGGTGGCTCAGCACTTCAACTCCCCCTCCCACTCCGTCTCCGACCTCTCTGTCCTGGGTCTCCTCC
>NC_073413.1:8631457-8716457 GCF_028641065.1 Leucoraja erinaceus | reverse complement strand
AGTTGTGAATTTATGGATTTCCCTGCCACAGAGGGCAGTGGAGGCCAAGGGAGAGTTAGATAGAGCTCTAGGGGCTAGTGGAGTCAAGGGATATGGGGAGAAGGGAGGCACGGGTTATTGATAGGGGACGATCAGCCATGATCTCAATGAATGGCGGTGCTGGCTCGAAGGGCCGAATGGCCTCCTCCTGCACCTATTTTCTATGTTTCTATGCTGCCTGGCCCGCTGAGTTACTCCAGCTTTTTGTGTCGATTTTCAGGTTTAGCAAGGAAATTGGAAAATTTAATGCCTTACAATTCAGATTGACAATAATCAATAAATTAGAATAGAATTAGCTAAGATTGTCGATTTTAATCTGGGTATTTTCCTCCCAATAACTTTGCATCAACAGTTGGCATACGGACTTTCTTAAGAAATATAACTAGATGAACATAAAATAAGTATTACGATGAAATGTTCGAACAAGCCAAACTCGCGGTCATTTTCCAGAGTTTACATTCAATGTAAGTACTTCCCTCAGCTGGAGTGTGTTATCTCGATCACAGTGGACAAGACCCGAAACGTCACCCATTCCTTTTCTCCAGAGATGCTGCCTGACCCGCTGAGTTACTCCAGCTTTTTGTGTCTATTTTCGGTGCCGATCATAAGATCATAAGTAATAGGAGCAGAATTAGGCCATTCGGCCCATCAAATCTACTCCGCCACTCAATCATGGCTGATCTATCTCTCCCTCCTAAATCCAGTCTCCTGCCTTCTCCCCGTAACTTCAGACACCTGTACTAATCAAGACTCTATCCTGATCTATCTTGGTGTAATGCAGCATCTGCAGTTCCTTCCTACACATTGTTTATGATACTTTTTAGTTTAGTTTAGTTTAAAGATACAGAGCGGAAACAGGCCCTTCGGCCCACCGAGTCCGTGCTGCCCCGCGACCCCCACACACCAACACTATCCTACACACACTAGGGACAATTTCTACATTGATACCAAGCCAATTGACCTACAAACCTGTACGTCTTTGGAGTGTGGGAGGAAACTGGGGGAAACCATGCTGGTCACGGGGAGAACGTGCAAACACCGTATAGACAGTGCCCGTGGTCAGAATCGAACCTGGGTCTCTGGCGCGGTGAGGCGACAACTCTACCGCTACACCACCCAGGTGAAGGCAATTCGGCCCGTCGTGCCTGTGAGCTACCTATCTCAACCCCATCTGTGACTCCAAGTCCTGCAACTCACAGATCGGAGTAAGTATTCTGGTGTATATTTTATTTGAAATGTATCGAGTGTTTCCTCCATCGCCCCTTCAAGCGGTGAGTTCCAGACACCCATCCACCTTCCACATATGTTTTCCTTCTCTTCCCTCTAACCTACCAAATAAGATTGTTAAGGGCTTGGACACGCTAGAGGCAGGAAACATGTTCCCGATGTTGGGGGAGTCCAGAACCAGGGGCCACACAGTTTAAGAATAAGGGGTAAGCCATTTAGAACGGAGACGAGGAAACACTTTTTCTCACAGAGAGTGGTGAGTCTGTGGAATTCTCTGCCTCGGAGGGCGGTGGAGGCCGGTTCTCTGGATGCTTTCAAGAGAAAGCTGGATAGGGCTCTTAAAAATAGCGGAGTCAGGGGATATGGGGAGAAGGCAGGAATGGGGTACTGATTGGGGCTGATCAGCCATGATCACATTGAATGGCGGTGCTGGCTCGAAGGGCCGAATGGCCTACTCCTGCACCTATTGTCTATTGCTTACTTCAAGCTTTAAACTTGTGCCTGCTCTGAATTGGACCTCGACCCAGCGAAACAGGCTCTTGTTTGTTCTATCGAGGCTCCTTGTACCTTAATGGACTTAGATTTAAGATTCCCCTCAGCATCCCCTGTTCAAAACTTAACATCCCCGCTCCAAGCCGGTATGGTCTGCGGTGGAAGAGGGGACCATCGTGAAAGGAGGGGGGAAGAACAATGAATAATGGATGACCTTGCCTGGGGAGACGGCCATGAGGTGGGGGAGCAACAACGGAGGAGATGGTGGAGGTACTTTGTGACTTTTGTCAGCGTCCTTTATGTAGCGACCATTTGCATACCTTGCAAAGAATTTCACTGTGCCTTGTCACCTATGACAATAAAGTAATCCATTCATATCTCTCCTCACAACTTTGTTCTGATCATCATCGTTACTCATTTGCCGCTTCTCACCGAGGCGGTTCGAATTTTACATCTTCAAAACGATGTATCAAAATATATTAATTTAAATCATTAGAATATTTAACGGAATTATATTTCAGGCTGCTGCAGCTTCAGGTGGAACCTGGAAAAGCCACGGCCTTGCATTGCAACGATTTGCGTGACAGAATTGACCGGAGGCACTCATTTCCCTCTCGTTTGTGCCCCTTGTTCTCCCGGCGAGTGTCTCTTTTATCGTGGAGCGTGTTGGCTCCAAGCCGCACTTTTGCGAAAGGGTCCCGACTCCTGGCTCCATGTCGCCTGCAATCCGTACCACTCAATGCTTGCTCCCCTTCGATAGCCCAAACTGGATTTGGTGCATTGGGGCGGACTAAGCACGAGATGGCCAGATCTTCATTTGAAGATGCCTTGGTCTTCAAGATGCCTTGGTCTTCATTTGAAGATGCCTTAATCTTCATCTGAGGATGCCCTGATCATCAGCTCGCCTCCGCTGTGCTTGGACAGTAGTCACGATGAACTGGTTCATCCACCATAACACGAGGAAAAGACTTACTTCACCCTTGTGCTCTTCATCCGAGTTATATCTTGAATGGAAACTCCTCGATGTACTTCTGGAGACTGGGCACCAGGGGGAGTTTGGCCACGCCATCCCTCCCAAAGTGGCGGATGATGTTCCTCCTGCACAACTGCTGCAGTTTGGGCATGGGGTCTTTGCGCAGCGGCGAGGTGAAGACAATGGCGTCGCCCCCGTCGAACACGAAGGGCTTCCCGCGGCTGCAGTCCACGCAGTGTTCCAGCAGCTTCACCATGCAGTCAAAGTGGGCGTTGTCGAACCAGAAGAGCTCCCGTTTGAACTGCACCCGCATGCTGACGGGCCCCCTGCGGGCGCGGACGCTGAGGCTGAACAGGTGGTTGGACTGGGTGCTGTCGCGGACCAGGAAGGTGCCCACAGGCTGGGCTTCCAGCAGGGCGTGTGCCTTGTCCACGGGCAGCGGGCCCCAGTAGAAGCCGCTGTCCTCCAGCACACGCAAGCTGCGCTCCACCACCCCCCACTCCTCGTCGTGGAAGATGCGGAAGAGGGTGGGGGGCTCCGGTGGGGGGCTCCCGTGGCGGGGCGGGCCAGACCGTCGCACGCTTGCCGGAGCAACCAGGTGAGACCTCCCTCCGACCATCTCACAGGCACCACCAGCTCCACAGAGGTCCCATCCTCAACCTCTGTCTCTGTCTCGGTAAACGTCCTGTGTGTGGGTGGGGGGGGGGGGGGGGGGGGGGGGGGGGGGGGGGGGTGGGGGGGGGGGGCAAAGAGGACAGTGTTACCAAAGTGTTACCAAACTTCTGAATTCACTGGTCGGGGTGGAAACCGTCACCAAGCCAGATGTGAACCTCACCGTACAAAATGTTAAATGGTCAGCTCGACAGAACATAGAAACATAGACAATAGGTGCAGGAGTAGGCCATTCGGCCCTTCGAGCCTGCACCGCCATTCAATATGATCACGGCTGATCATCCAACTCAGTATCCTGTACCTGCCTTCTCTCCATACCCCCTGATCCCTTTAGCCACAAGGGCCACATCTAACTCCCTCTTAAATATAGCCAATGAACTGTGCCTCAACTACCTTCTGTGGCAGAGAATCCCACAGATTCACCACTCTCTGTGTGAAAAAAAATGTTTTTCTCATCTCGGTCCTAAAAGATTTCCCCCTTATCCTTAAACTGTGTGTGGCCCCTTGTTCTGGACTTCCCCAACATCGGGAACAATCTTATAACTCAGGGGGTATGGAGAGAAGGCAGGTACGGGATACTGAGTTGGATGATCAGCCATGATCATATTGAATGGCGGTGCAGGCTCGAAGGGCCGAATGGCCTACTCCTGCACCTAATTTCTCTGTTTCTATGTTTCTAACTCATGTAGTCTATGCTCATGTAAAAGACCACGGGTTTGAAGAAGGGTCCCGACCCATCCTATTCCTCCAGAGATGCTGCCTGACCCGCTGTGTTACTCCAGCACTTTGTGTCTATCGATGACAAATCTAATCCCACCTTTCACTTTGGAGGCAAATATTGGGCACGGCGGTAGTTTTTGTCGATCTTCAGTGTGAACCAGCACCTGCAGTTCCTTCCTATACAGCATGGAGCATGACATTGTTAAATACATATTTTTAAACTCCCAAGTTTTGACTGGTCCACAGAGATAGCGTTATCCGAGAGGCATTTAAAATGTGTTTTCACTCTTATCGTGTTTTCGGACTGCGCTGCAAGTACGTTCCCGCCCTGACGTCTCAGATACCGAGCGGTCAAAGCAGCGGAAATGCAAATTACAATATTGCACGTCGACATCCAGAACGGCTTCTGAAAAAGTGCAGCTCGCAACAAAACCTGCGCCTGCGCCTTGCACGTTTCCTGCCGTCCACGCTACGCAAACCATCGCTTCAGTCCACACTCGTCCACAAATTCCAGAGCGTTTGTCTCGGCGCTGAGTCCTTCTTCAGACTCAAACTAATTGTTGGAGGAGACTCACTTTGCTTCTTTTCCTTCAGTTTCGAGATACAGCGCGGAAACAGGCCCTTCGGCCCACCGAGACCGTGCCGACCAGCGATCCTCACTAATACTATCCCACACACACTAGGTACAATTTACACCTACACCAAGCCAATAAACCTACAAACCTGTACGTCTTTGGAGTGTGGGACAAACCGAAGATTTCCCACGCAGTCACGGGGAGAACGTACAAACTCCGTACAGACAGCACCCGCAATAGACAATAGACAATAGACAATAGGTGCAGGAGTAGGCCATTTGGCCCTTCGACACAGCACCACCATTCAATGTGATCATGGCTTATCATCCCCAATCAGTACCCCATTCCTGCCTTCTCCCCATATCCCCTGACTGCTATTTTTAACAGCCCTATCTAGCTCTCTCTTGAAAGCATCCAGAGAACCGGCCTCCACCGCCCTCTGAGGCAGAGAATTCCACAGACTCACCACTCTCTTTGTGAGAAAAAGTGTTTCCTCGTTTCCGTTCTAAATGGCTTACTCCTTATTCTTAAACTGCGTGTGGCCCCTGCTTCTGGACTCCCCCAACATCGGGGAACATGTTTCCTGCCTCTAGCGTGTCCAAGCTCTTAACAATCTTATATGTTTCAATGAGATTCCCTCTCATCCTTCTAAACTCCAGAGTGTACAAGCCCAGCTGTTCCATTCTCTCAGCATATGACAGTCCCGCCATCCCGGGAATTAACCTACATTGCACTCCCTCAATAGCAACAATGTCAGGATTGAACCGTGGTCTCCGGCGCTGTAACGACCCTGTCCCACTTAGGAAACCTGAACGGAAACCTCTGGAGACATTGCGCCCCACCCAAGGTTTCCGTGCGGTTCCCGGAGGTTTTTGTCAGTCTCCCTACCTGCTTCCACTACCTGCAACCTCCGGCAACCACCTGCAACCTCCGGGAACCGCACGGAAACCTTGGGTGAGGCGCAAAGTCTCCAGAGGTTCCCGTTCAGGTTTCCTAAGTGGGACAGGGGCATAAGGCCGCTGCTCCACCATGCCACCCTACTTCATGTTTATCAACCCTGCTCTATCTCTCACCCCTGGTTTAAGTCTCACCTCAGAAAGCTGAACACCTAAAATCGACACAACATTTCATTGCATCACTCACTGCGCTGGTAGGAGATGTTTGGGTTGAGATATTTAAACTGACCTCACCTCTCTGGTGAATGGAAGCTCTGTTACACCTCTCCCAAACGGGAAGGGGAGTTGGCTCAGTGCCCTCTTGTGCGAGACCTATTCCATAATAGTTACCTAAAAGAAATCATCTGGTACTTACTCGAGTTCACAGCTGCTTGTGCAAGTTTGCAGAGCGCAAATTATCTGCCACCTGATATTGTACATAACATTTAAAATTACTTAAATGACTGTAAAGCACTTTCGAGTTATCAGAAATCATCAAAGCCATGATATGTTCATAGGTTATAGGAGCAGAATTAGGCCATTCGGCCCATCATGTCATTCTAACTTTCCCTCTCAACCTCAACCCTATTTTCCTGCCTTCTCCCCATAACCCGTTACACCTGACACCCGTACCAACCAAAAATCTATCTATCTCTGCCTTATGCCTTATCCACTGACCTGGCCTCCATACACTTCTGTGGCAATGAATTCCACAGATTCACCACCCTCTGATTAAATAAATTCCTCCTCATATCCTTTCCTTTTATTCGGAGGCTGTGCCCTCTAGTCCTGGACTCTCCCACTAGTGGAAACATCCTCTCCACATCAACTCTATCCAAGCCTTTCACTATCCAGGTTAAGCTTCAATGAGGTGCCCCTTCATCCTTTGTCAATGGCTTGTCCCACTGTACGAGGTAATTCAAGAGTTCTCCCCTGATTCGAGCTTGTGTAATATACGCAGCGGCTCATACGAGTAAAAAGTGACCATTTTTTTCATCACAAGTATTTTTTTTACTTGTGGACATTTTTCACAGTGTTGAAAAAACATCACGAGTTTACCGGATTTCCCGAGCACCTACCGTTACTCTTACGAGCCGCCACGTGACATCCACAAACTCCTGCGTACCCGCTACGCAAATTACACGAGCTCGAATCGGGGGAGAACTCGGGAGAACTCTTGAATTACTTCATACAGTGGGACAGGCCCTTTAAGGTTCAAAGAATATTTTATTGACACACACACCAATTAATGAAACAGTGACACTCGATTTCACTGTACCTTATATAAGTACAAATTAAAACACATGTGTCAGAATAATTCCGACTCTAAGCATTGTCAGTCCATTTCCCCCCACAGATGCTGCCTAACCCAATGAGTTCTTCCCGCGCTTTGCTTTCTGCAGAGAGATATATATATAAAAGTCTATTTCTTTTAAAAGAGTTCCTCTTGAAACCACATCCTACTCCATTGTAAGGCCGGCATTTCTCACACTAACTATTTCTTTTTGACCAATTTGAACACACGTTTGCAAGTCAGCACGGACAGACGGGGACAATATTGGCCCTGTACTCATGCAACTGAGACTTGTTTGTACAGTACAAGTTTGTACACTTAAATGTCAGTGCGGAGGAGTGTCAAGAGTATTTTATTGTCACATGTCCCAGATAGAACAATGAAATTCTTCCTTGCAGCAGCACAACAGAATAGGTTCATGTGCAGCACAAGTAATCCAATTAACTGCAAATATTCAAGTCCCAGATGGGAAGTTTAGTTCAGAGATACAGCGCGGAAACAGGCCCTTCAGCGATCATTAACATCATCCAACACACACTGGGGACAATTTACAATTCTGCCAAGCCATTTAACCTCCAAACCTGTACGTCTTTGGAGCGTGGGAAGAAACCGGTGATCTCAGAGAGAAAACCCGCGCAGGTCACGGGGAGAAGGTATAGAAACATAGAAAATAGGTCATTCGGCCCTTCGAGCCTGCACCGCCATTCAATATGATCATGGCTGATCATCCAACTCAGTATCCCATCCCTGCCTTCTCTCCATACCCCCTGATCCCTTTAGCCACAAGGGCCACATCTAACTCCCTCTTAAATATAGCCAACAAACTGTGGCCTCAACTACCTTCTGTGGCAGAGAATTCCACAGATTCACCACTCTCTGTGTGAAAAATGTATTTCTCATCTCGGTCCCAAAAGATTTTCCCCTTATCCTTAAACTGTGTGACCCCTTGTTCTGGACTTCCCCAACATCGGGAACAATCTTCCTGCACCTAGCCTGTCCAACCCCTTAAGAATTTTGTAAGTGTCTATACGATCCTTGTGTAAACTCTGTACAGACAAAGATTCAAGGGTTTGTTTATTGTCACGTGTACCAGTTAAGGTACAGTGAAACTCAAATTACCATGCAGCCATACAAGACACACAACCGCGTAAAAGTTAACGTAAAGGCGTTCTTCGCCTCTTCATTCTCCGTGGTCGGGGCAGTTGAACCATCCGCAGTTGGGGCGATCAAAACTCCCGCGGCTTAGAGCTCCCGAAGTCGGCCTCTAACCAGGGGGCCGCCAGCTCCACGATGTTATAGTTCGCAGGGTCCGAGGTCGATCCCCGACAGGGACCACCAGCTCCACGATGTTAAGTCCTGCAGGCACCCGCAGTTGGAGCTTTCCGAGGTCGGGCTCCAGCAAGAGGCCGCCAACTCCTCGATGTTAGGCCGCAGTGCGGACAGAGATACGATACGGAAAAAAAATCACATCTCCGTCGAGGTAAAACGCTTCCCCCAACCCCACCCCACCCATCCCACCCCCCACATTAAAAAACACTAAAGACATACATTTAACACATATTATAAAACAACAAAGAAGGAAGTGGCAGACAGGCTGTTGGCAAGGTGACAATTGCGGACAAGATCGCACTCGAATCTCTGGCGCTGTGAGGCAGCAAATCTACCGCTGCGCCACCACACTCATCCACTGCAGTTTTCCTCTATAGATTTCATTCAGAATTTTTTCCTGATGACACATTAAACTGTGGCCTCTTCTTGGTTGAGTGTAAAAACGTCTGGAACTTTTCAAAGGCTTCCCATCCCTCTTAACTAATTCAACAAGATACGAAATACGTTGGATTCACTGGGGGTTGGTCTTGGAGGGGAAGATGCTCCTCAAACTGTAGGGCATCCTGGACAACACAGCTCACCCCCTCCATGACACACATACTGGTCAACCTGAGGAGCACCTTCAGCAACAGTGTTTAAGAAGGAACTGCAGATGCTGGAAAACCAAAGATAGACAAAAGTGCTGGAGAAACTCAGCGGGTGCGGCAGCATCTATGGAGCGAAGGAAATAGGCAACGTTTCAGGCAACATATCTCTATCAATCTATCTATCTCTCTTAAAAATATCCATTGACTTGGCCTCCACAGCTTTCTGTGGCAAAGAATTCCACAGATTCGCCACCCTCTGACTAAAGAAATTCCTCCTCATCTTCCTAAAGGAACGTCCTTTAATTCTGAGTCTGTGACCTCTGGTCCTAGACTCTCCCACTAGTGGAAACATCCTCTCCACATCCACTCTATCCAGGCTAATAACTGTATTGAACTCCAGAAACATAACACAGATCATGGGTTTCGAGTTTGCTTATCTCGAGCGGAAGTATTTAAAGCTACATTCACACAACACATGCTCACAGTGGAAGGCAATTCTCCGAGGAAGTGTCTGAGCTACAGTTGGAATCTGATCCGTGGCCAAGCTCTCTTTCAACTCAGAAGACAGATCCAAAACAGCTGGAGTATGTGTAGGAAGGAACTGCAGGTGCTGGTTTAAACTGGAGATAGGTACAAAATGCTGGAGTAACTCAGCGGGACAGGCAGCACCTCTGGAGAGAAGGAATGGGTGACGTTTCGGGTCGAGACCTCTATTCTTCAGTCACTCCTTTATATCTACAAAGCCCTCAACGGGTTTGCCCCCACCTACATTAAAAGTCTGCTCACCACCACACCACCTCCAGGTATCTCAGATCAGCCGACTTGGGGTTGCTGAACATCCCACAGTCTAGGCATCAATTTGAATCTCTTCATTGTCATTGCACATGGTACAACGAAATTTAAAAAGTCAATCCCATGATGCGATTCACAAGAGCAATTTTAAATATATAAGAATAATAATAATAATAACTTTATTTATAAAGCGCTTTTAGACAACATCAGTTACCACAAAGTGCTGTACATGGGAAGTTAACAGGAAGTTATTACAAACTACTAAAACCATTAAGACGACAGGACTATAAAAACAGTAAAAATTTAAAAGACATTAAAAGCACTAAAAACAGGAACAATGTCTCAGCCAGTGTCGAAAGCCAGTGAATAAAAGTGAGTTTTTAGGGAGGATTTAAAGATGGTCAGTGAAGGGGCCTGTCTGATCTGCAGCGGCAAGGTGTTCCAGAGTGCCGGGGCAGCAACAGAAAAGGCTCTATCCCCTCTGAGCTTGGTACCTCAAGGTCAAAGAAAAGGTAAAAATATATACACATTTAAAAAAAATTACAGATAAATAACAATAGCAGCTGAGGTCGAACCATTCAGTTGAATGCGAGTGTTATTTCTTGTTTTGCATTGTTGAGTTCACGTATGGCTATGGGGTAGAAGCTGTCTCTGAGTCTGTTGGTGCGAGTTTTGAAAGACCTGTACCGTCTGCCAGAGGGCAGCAGGTGGAACAGGTTGTGTCCAGGGTGGGAGGGGTCCTTCAGGATGTTGGCTGCCCTGCCAAGGCAGCGAGAGCTGAAGATGTCCTTCAGGGAGGGCAGTGGGCAGCCAGTGATTTTTTGTGCGGTGTTGATGACCCTGGAATGGATTGCCTCTGCACGTTAAACAGGCCCCTTCTCTAGCTGTTTTTAAATCACTCCTGAAGACATATCTATTCTCCATGGCCTTTGTAGACCAGTGAGGTGTTGAATTGTTTATTAACTTTATTTGCTTGGTTTTGCTGCGTTGTTCGTACTCGTGTTTTATGTTTTTTAATTTATTGTTTGGATTTTTGTATGTAATTTATGCGCCTCGTGTTAGTTGTATGTTCTGTTGTTCTGCCTGTTTTATGATGTCTTGCTTGTTTTATTTTTTCTGTACAGCACTTTGGTCAGCTTTGGTTGTTTTTAAGGTGCTTAACAAATAAAGTTATTATTATTATTATTATTGAAGGGCTCTCCTGTCCGCTGCAGAGCTGCTGGCATACCGTGTGGTTATACAGTACGCCAGCACAGTCTCGATGGAGCAGCGGTAGAAGGACACAAGCATAAGCTCAGGGGTGACCGTGCCTTTGCGGTTGCAGCTCCTAGACTGGAACAGCAGCATCCCCCTTCCCATCAGAACTGCCCCCTCCATCGACTCCTTTAAGTCGAGACTAAAAACTCATCTCTACTCCCAAGTGGAGTTGAGGGGGAAGAGTTAGATCAGCCATGATTGAATGGGAGAGTAGACTTGATGGGCCGAATGGCCTAATTCTGCTCCTATCACTTATGAACGTGAACTTAGAAGGGGTTTGACCCGAAACGTCACCTATTCGCTTTCTCCAGAGATGCTGCCTGCTCCGCTGAGTTACTGTGTCTATCTATTTTGTGTCCAACTTTGGTGTAAACCAGCATCTGCAGTTCCTCTCAGCACAGCATGTATGAGGATCTTCTATTAAAGATCCTCCTGTGTCGGATCAGCGAGAAAACTTACTGACAGCGCTAATTGGAGCTTTGGCCACTGATGCGCGCATCCCAGACAAATGTAATCATTTAAAAAATATCCGAGAATAGAAAAGACTTTAGATAAATGATAGATTATCTTTTGAAAGTCTCGAGAGCTCTCATTATTATACAGTTGAAGTACTTCAAGTGTTAACCTTGTTTTAATTCAAGAAAGTTTCTGTCAGTTCCCTCCCACAAACAGCAATGTGTGAGGGTTTCATTGATTGTGATATAAATATTAATGAAGGCAAGCAGTGGTAACTAACTACCCTGCCGGCTTTTAATGCCATCAAAGAACAAGCAAAAGCTCAGTTTTTATTCAACGGCAGTATCTCTAGAAATCTTCAGCGGTCACTCGAAACGATGACTGTCCTCCCATGGAGGACGCCTGTGCGTGACTTTGTTTAACGTGGGGAGACTGGTGCACAGACAGCCACCACATGGTCCTTGACAGATCTGGGTCAGGATCCAGTGGCATGGAGTCCAAGACAACTGGAGACCCTTTTCCTGCTGCAGCCTTCATCCGCCTTCCCAGCCGTTGTGATGCTCCACTAAGGTCAGCCATCGTCCTCCGCCTGTTCCAACATTGAGGTCTCGGTTGGATTGGCTCTTTGTCAGGGACCTCTACCTTGACCGTACCGCCATGGGTGGCCCTACCATGAGCACAGCTCCAGCTCCTGCCTTCTCCCCATAATGACACTCCTACTAATCAAGAATCTATCCATCTCTGCCTTAAAAATATCCATTGATGGCCTCAACAGCCGTCTGTGGCAATGAGTTGGTGTTTGGGTTTCCTCCCACGCTCCAAAGACTTACAGGTTTGTAGTTTCATTGGCTTTGGTAAAAAAACTTGTAAATTGTCCCTAGTGTATAGGATAGTGTTAGTGTATGAGGTGAGAGCTGGGCAGCACATAGTCGGTGGGCCGAAGGGCCTGTTTCCGTGCTGTATCTCTAAACTAAACTAAGCAATCAGCTGTTCTCAGATATGAAGATAGGACATCAACCTGGAGCGTTAACTGTCCGCTCCACAGATACGTCCGAACGCAGAGACAGCTGCATCCACGACCACAAGAAGTCGCATCAAATTGTGGACGCAGCCCAGACCGTCGCACAAACCGACCTCCCTTCCACTCTGACGCTGTCATCGCTGTAAAGGGCCGGTCCCACCAGCATGCGACCTGCATGCGGCGAGCGCGACCAAACCAGAAGCGGGGGCCGCGCGGAGGTCGAGTGAGTGACGTGAAGTTCGAGCGAAGTCCGCGGGAAGTTCGCACGTGACGTACGGCGTCGAGACGCTGCGCACGCCCGTCGAGGCGGCTGCGGGCCGGCAGGCCGTTGCCGCGCGGAATTTTTGAACACGGTCAGTTTTTCGGAGACCCGCGAGATGTCGGGACCACAACTCCGGCGATCGAAGTGGGACCGGCCCCGCGAGGCCGTACGGCTCAAGCGACCACGTTAGGTCGCGCTTGCCGCATGGAGTCGCATGCTGGTGGGACAGGCCCTTAATCAGCCAGTGAAATGAATCCATTAATGGATAGCAGCTGTTTGCTTGCACTTAATCAACCCCATTGATCTCAAAGGAAGAAAGCACGAGGTGCTGCCAACAAGCTCAGAACAACAGAACAAAACTATGCGTTTTATAGGGAAAAAAGTGAAACTATTCTTAAGTTTCAGATTAAAGATACTGCTGGCCAGAACAATACAGTACGTCATGCAAACACAAAAGATGCCGGCACTCTGAAAGGAAGCTAAATAAGCTGGAAACATTTAGCATTTGCAGAGAGCAAAGCACTAGTGAATGCTTCAGGTCAATGCTTGCAGTAGGGTTAGAGGATGGCATCTTTCCCCAAAGGAAATTAATATTCTATCCGGGCCAAACGGTTTAAAAATAGTGATGAAGAAAATAACGGCATTGAAAGATGACAAAGACCCTTGGACCAGATATTTATATCAATTTTAAAAGAAAGTACAAAAATAAAAACACTGCAGATAGTCTAACTATAATTTTACAAAAGTCCTCTTGATTCAGAAGCCATTTCTTTAGATTGAAATTGAACCAAAAGGCTGCAGATGATGCGATTTTAAACGGAAAGCTGACAGTGTTGGGAAAACTCAGCAGGTTGAGAATCGTCTGAAGTGATTTAAGGAGCAATGCCAGTGGTTTAAGTCAATGACACTTCATCAGAACTGTTTGATGACGGGACATTGACCTGAGACTTTAACTTGTAGAGTTGCAGGTTAATTGGCCTCTGTAAATTGTCCATATAGTGGACAATAGAAACATAGACAATAGGTGCAGGAGTAGGCCATTCGGCCCTTCGAGCCTGCACCGCCATTCAATATGATCATGGCTGATCATCCAACTCAGTATCCTGCACCTGCCTTCTCTCCATACCCCCTGGTCCCTTTAGCCACAAGTGCCACATCTACCTGTAACTCCCTCTTAAATAGGCTATAATAGGTTAGAACAAGCGCATGGGCTGATTGTTTGTACAGCACGGACTCGGTGGGCCGAAGGGCCTGCTTCCACGTTGTATCTCCACAACTCAAATAAATGTTTCTCTCTCCGCAGATGCTGGCTGACCCGCTGAGTGTTTCATGAAGTTACTGTTTACTTTCAGGGTGGAGCTTTCTTTGACTTGTTTTGCTTTTCAGTAAATGAAAGGGGAGAACGGAGGAATTGTAGTGAGCTGTGGTTGTCAGGAAATGACGAGAGGCTATAATTAAATAAAGGGGCATTGAAAACCCTTGACAAGTTCCAGCTGATCTGAACGTGAGTGTGGATTTTACAGCATGGTTAGGAGACGGCTCTATTCTCTGGGGCTCAGCGGTAGAGTTGCTGCCTCACAGCGCCAGAGACCCAGGTTTGATCCTGACCTCGGGCGCTTTCTGCCTGCGCAGAGTTTGCACGTTCTGCCTGTGACCTACGTGTGTTTCCTCCGGGAGCTCCAGTTTCCTCCCACATTCCAAAGGCGTGCAGGTTTGTCGGTTAATTGACGTTAGAATAAACTGTAAATTGTCCCTAGTGTGTAGGATAGTGCTTGTGTAGGTGGTGATCGCTGGTCGGCACGGACTCGGTGGGCTGAGGGGCTTGTTTCCACGTTGTACCTCCGAATGTAGGGGTAGGGGTAGAAGATTGAGGGGGGATCTTATAGAAACTTACAAAATTCTTAAGGGGTTGGACAGGCTAGATGCAGGAAGATTGTTCCCGATGTTGGGGAAGCCCAGAACAAGGGGTCACAGCTTAAGGATAAGGGGGAAATCCTTTAAAACCGAGATGAGAAGAACTTTTTTTACACAGAGAGTGGTGAATCTGTGGATTTCTCTGCCACAGAAGGTAATTAAGGCCACAGTTCGTTGGCTATATTTAAGAGGGAGTTAGATGTGGCCCTCGTGGCTAAAGGGTATGGAGAGAAGACAAGGATGGGATACTGAGTTGGATGATCAGCCATGATCATATTGAATGGCGGTGCAGGCTCGAAGGGCCGAATGGCCTGCTCCTGCACCTATTGTCTATGTTTTTATGTAAAGATCAGAACTTGAAATATCACCGATCCTTGTTCTCTGGTACGCTGCCTGACCCGCTGAGTTATTCCAGCATTTTGTGTCTCTCCTTGGTAAATTGTCCCTAGTGTGTAGGATAGAGGCAGTGTACGGGTGATCAGTGGGCGGCGTAGACTCGGTGGGCCGAAGGGCCTGTTTCCACGCTGTACTCATAAACTAAACTAAACTAAACTCTCCACATCTGAATCCTTGGCATTCTGGCATTCCTTTGCAAGGCCACGGGCAGAACACAAAGTATTTTAAACTATGTCAAAGCTCGGACAGTTTAGTGGGACCTGCTATCCTGACTCCCATATGGTGTTTGATTTGTTTGGGCGGGGAGGGGAGACATGTGATTATAGCGCTGTGTGTCAGCAAGAGATAAAATATTACCTAAGGTTGTCAGAGTTGGAGGACTTGTTGTTTACCAGTACGTTACATAAGCACTGCGTAGTCGACTTACAGACATGCATAGAAATAGTCTAGAACAGCACAGTGGTGCAGCAGTAGAGTTGCTGCCTCGCGGTGCCAGAGGCCCGGGTTTGATCCTGACTGCGGGTTCTGCCTGTGTGGAGTTTGCACGTTCTCCCCGTGACCACGTGGGTTGTACCTCCCACTCTCCACAGGTTCGTGGGCTAATTGTCTTGGTATAATTGTAAATTATCCCGAGAGTTTGTAGGATAGTTTTAGTGTGCGGGGATGGGACTCAGTGGGCCGAAGGGCCTGTTTCTGCGCTGTATCTCTAACCCAACACTGTGAAAAAGGAGAAGGACCATCTCCAGCAACAGGTGTTACAAAGCACCTGGATAGAACAGTCCACACTCAATCAATCAATTTTTATATATATACTAGACCAAGTGCAGACCCGTTGGGTCTGCTCCCCCAACGCAGCCGTTCCCTACCCGTAGCCCCCATGGGAGACGTGGTCCTCCAACTCAAGCCGTTCAGGACTCAGCAGTGCGGCTGTTTTTAAATGGCGTCTTTGAGGCAAGAGGCAGGCGCCAGCAGCCGTTATGGTCGCTGGCCAGCTGGAGGCGACAAAATGAGTGGGGGGGGGGAGAAGGATTTTATTTAAAATGTGTACATAAACACAACGGAATTTAATGAGGAGTGGATACTTGGAATGAAAAGTGAAATCTCTAACGAAATGGAAAAAAATCTGGGCGTTTCTGGGTCTGGTGTTGGCGTAGCAACGAATCAAAGGCTGGCACCCACAGGCTGGCAACCACAAGACAGGCAGAAACACACACACACACACACACACACACACAGAGTTTTAAATATAGATAGATGGATAGATAGCACATTTAAAATCAACTCACGTTGAACCAAAGTGCTGTACACAGAAGAATCTGGGTTGCCATACAGACATACAAATAAAAAGAAAAACACAACACACTGTAAATTTAACATGAACGGCCCCCCCCCCACAACAGAATCAATGTTTCCCACTGTGAGGAAAGGCAGTAAAAGTTCAGTCCTTGTCCTCTATGTTCGTGGCCTATTTGAGGCCTCCACAGTCGCCGCAGCGAAGGCCCGATGTTTCAGGCCCTCTCGCCAGTTGATGGTACTCCAGCGTCGGAAGAACACTCTCAGCGGCTTGGAGTTTCCAAATCGGCCGCTTCCCACCGGAGACCGCGAGCGGCTCCCGAAGTCCACAGGCCGAGCTGGGCGGAGATTCGCACTGGTGACCTCGGCGAAAGATCCCGGGCCTCCACGATGTTGGAGTCAGCGCCGCCCGCGGCTGGAATGCCCGCGGCCACAGCTCCACGATGTTGGAGTCAGCGGTCTCAGCACTCCGGAGTTACCACACGGCGATCCTGAGTAAGGCATCGCCCGCTCCGCGATGGTACTTCAGCGCTGCACCGCCGCCAAAGCTGAAGCTCTGGCAGGAAAGGCCGCGCCAATCCAGTTGGTAGGCCGCCAATAGATTCTATTTAGGTCATTGCGTACAGTTTTGGTCTCCTAATCTGAGGAAAGACATTGTTGCCATAGAGGGAGTACAGAGAAGGTTCACCAGACTGATTCCTGGGATGGCAGGACTTTCATATGAGGAAAGACTGGATAGACTCGGCTTGTACTCGCTAGAATTTAGAAGATTGAGGGGGGATCTTATAGAAGCTTACAAAATTCTTAAGGGGTTGGACAGGCTAGATGAAGGAAGATTATTCCCGATGTTGGGGAAATCCTTAAACTAGGGGTCACAGTTTAAGGATAAGGGGGAAGTCTTTTAGGACCAAGATGAGAAAATCATTATTCACACAGAGAGTGGTGAATCTGTGGAATTCTCTGCCACAGAAGGTAGTTGAGGCCACAGTTCATTGGCTATATTTAGGGGGGAGTTAGATGTGGCCCTTGTGGCTGAAGGGATCAGGGGGTATGGAGAGAAGGCAGGGATGGGATACTGAGTTGGATGATCAGCCATGATCATATTGAATGGCGGTGCAGGCTCGAAGGGCCGAATGGCCTACTCCTGCACCTATTGTCTATGTTTCTATGTCATTTGACTATTTTGAATGTCACACAATCTTGAAAACCGATGCCACTATCTCTCTCGCAAATTTCACATGGTTAATTCATCTTGGGATTCACACCTCCAGCCAGTTCTGAGCCAAACTCACCGTGGATGTCCTCACCAACGGATAGGGTTTCTTTGTGTTTTAATCCTTGTGACTCCATACAACACCTCAGACAGATCACCTTTCAGTCTTCTGTCCAAGGCATTTTTGTGCAACCTTATATCATGATTTCTGCAGGAAGCAACACGCTGGTGTAAACTGAAGATAGACACAAAATGCTGGAGTAACTCAGCGGGTCAGGCTGCTCACCTCTGGGGAGAAGCATCGGGTGACGTTTCAGATCTCGACCCGAAACATTTTCTCCCAGGGAGTTGTGAATCTGTGGAATTCCCTGCCACTGAAGGCAGTGGAGGCCAATTCACTGGATGTATTCAAGAGAGAGTTGGATAGAGCTCTTAGGGCTAATGGGATCAAGGGATATGGGGAGACAGCAGGAACGGGGTACTGATTCTGGATGATCAGCCATGATCATATTGAATGGTGGTGCTGGCTCAAAGGGCCAAATGACCTACTCCTGCACTTACTGTCTATGTTTCTATGAAACGTCACCTGTTCCTTTTCTCCGGAGATGTTACATCATGTTTTCATCCGTAAAGGTCCTGTAATGCTTCAGGTGGGGACCTTTCCATAATGATCATTCCGTGACCAATTCTGTGTCAGGCTAAAGGGTGACATCCCACCAATCATTCCCCAATCATATCTCCCCCCCCCCCCCAAATTCAAGAACAAAATAGCCTGCTCACACTCACAACCAGAATCGTGAAATGACACAAATGTGCAGCGGTAGAGTTGCTGCCTCACAGCACCAGAGACCCGGGTTCGATCCTGACTACGGGTGCTGTCTGTACGGAGTTGGCACGTTCTGCCAGTGACCTGCGTGGGTTTTCTCCGGGTGCTCCGGTTTCCTCCCACGCTCCAAAGACGTACTGGTTTGTAGGCAAATTGGCTTTGGTAAAATTGTAAATTGCCCCTAGTGTGTGTGTGTGTGTTTGTGTTTGTGTGTGTTTGTGTGTGTGTGTGTGTGTGTGTGTGTGTGTGTGTGTGTGTGTGTGTGTGTGTGTGTGTGTGTGTGTGTGTGTGTGTGTGTGTGTGTGTGTGTGTGTGTGTGTGTGTGTGTGTGTGTGAGATCGTGTTAGTGTGAGGGGGTCGCTGGTCGGCGCGGACTTGTTGGGCCAGTGGTCCGAAATCCACGCTGTTTCTCTAAACTAAATAATCACCAGACGGACCACATGTGCCCAAATTTTGCATTCCCCCTCTCCAGAGATGTTGCCTGTCCCGCTGAGTTGCTCCAGCATTTTGTTTCGACATATGCCCAAATTATGCAATCGGCAGAGACTGAAGAACCGACACAAATTGTGTGGTATGTGAAGACATTAACAATTGCAGTGTTGTGGCAAAAATCCAGATCTCAGCTCTGAGTCACAAGAAATATTCAAATCCTATTCATGGACTCCTGCACATATTGTGGCAAGTTTTCTCTGAGTACCATTTGTTCCTGTAAAGTTATCGTGGAAACAAAGTTTGCTTGCATGCAACAAAAGACACAAAGTGTCTTGCAGTCTGCTCTCAGTTCGAAGAAGTGTCCCGACCCGATACGTTAAACCCCTGTCCCACGGTACGAGTTCATTCCAAGAGCTCTCGCTCCAGAGTTTTGCCCTGATTCGAACTCGGAGATTTACGGTAATGGCCGCTCGTAGGTACTCGGGGCTCTCGTGGACATTTTTCAACTTGTTGAAAGATCTTCATGAGTCTTTTCCGTGCTTACCTGCCATTAGCGAGTCTTCCCCAGTACCTGCCGTTAGCGTTATGATCCGCTAAGAGACGTCCCCAAGCTCCGATGTACCCACTACATTCATTCTCCGTGCCTACCATGTGTTTGAATTATTTTGAACTCGGGAGAGCTCTTGGAATGAACTCGTACCATGGGACAGGTCTATTATTTATCCTTTTTCTCCACACAATCAAGTCTGCTGTGATCTGTCGATTTTATCCCTCGACATGTCGAACACATGACGCCTGTATTTAGTCTTCAGTCTGAAGAAGGGTTTTGGCCCGAAACGTTGCCTATTTCCTTCGCTCCATAGATGCTGCTGCACCCGCTGAGTTTCTCCAGCACTTATGTCTATATTGTGAATATCAGTCCGAAGAAGGGTTCTGACCTGAAACGTTACTTATCCATGTTCTCCAGAGATGCTGCTTGGCCCATTGAGTTACTCCAGCACTTTGTGTTTTTTTGTGCACACAAGTGCATCTGCAGTTCCCTGTTTCTACATTCTTCCAGGTTGGCTTGCACCATAGGCATTGCAGTTGATATCTTTAAGGCAACTGCTCAAAGGTTCTTTGTGGAACAATAATGTAGGGTGCTCTGTCCTGTGCATGGCTGCCCAGCCAGCAGCTGTCTGTCTTTTCATCTTTTTATTTTTTATTTTAGTTAGTTAAGTGTTTTGTTGTGGAGGTCTAGACTTTTGTATGTGGGGGGAGGAGGAAGGGGGAAACTACCTTTCAGAGTCTCTGGTCGGAGAGGCAGCTTTTCTCCGGACTGCAGCTTCGACCCGTCCTCGCGGCCTACCAGCGTTTCCTGTCGGGGACCGCCCCAGAACCTTGGCTTCGGCGGCGGCACAGCGCTGGAGCGCTATCGTGGAGCGGAGCGGGCGATGCCTTGTCCGGGTCGCCGCGCTGGAGTTCCGGTGAGCTGAAGACCGCCGAGATAAACATCACGGAGCTGCGGGACTGTGGAGCGGCCAGCTGTGGGCGGCGGCGCTGAACTTTACACCGGGAGCCTGGGATCTCTAGATGAGATCGCCAGTTGTGGAGCTCCAACCGGCGCGGCCTTGTCGGCTTCGGAAGCCGCGGCCTCCAGTGCGGAAGTGGCCGTTCCAGGGTCCCCCAAGCCGCTGAGAGGACTCTCCCGACACCGGAGCAACATCACCCGGCGAGAACGGCCTGGAACATCGGGCCTCCGTAGAGGCAACTGTGGAGGCCTCAATGGGCCCGACTATGGGTGAACTGGGGTTGGAGACTGGACATTGTGCCTTCCCTCATAATGGAAACCATTGTGTGGGGATGTTCTTTATGTTTAAAACTCTTATTAAAGTTATGTCTGTATTCCTTCTTTATGTGCTGCAAAATGGCAAGAAGCATTTCACTTCACTGCACCTAGGTGTATGTGAATGTGACCACTAAAATACCTTTGATAATTTGAAGACAACGCATGTGATGTTAGTTGCTAAGTAGTAAACTTACATTCATTACGTGATTCGCGTTAATTGATAATGAACCGAGATTAGATGCGAGTTCGAAATTACTGACTCCAAGTATTTAAATCACTTTTTAACATGTTTTTCAGAGGAAGAGAAAACAGTGAGAGGGTTATTTGTGTGAGAACACATGACAGGATATTTCAATTTCACAGATCTATTATACAATATTATATATTTTATATAATATCGGTTTTAATTCTATTCGCACAACTCTCTTGCCCCTTGAAGATGCTTTCAGAAGTTGTTTTTTTTCTTACATACCAGTGACAGCCCCTAATTGTTCTTTCACCAGCGGTAGAGTCGCTGCCTCATAGCAACAGAGACCCGGGTTCGATCCTAACTACGGGTGCTGTCTGTACGGAGTTTGCACGTTCTCCCCGTGACCTGCGTGGGTTTCCTCCGGGTGCTCCGGTTTCCTCCCGCACTCCCAAAGACGTGCGGGCTTGTAGGTTGTAGGAGGGAACTGCAGATGCCGATCTAAGCCGAGGATAGACACAAAATGCTGGAGTAACTCAGCGGGACAGGCGGCATCTCCGGGATCTTCGGTTTCCTCCCACACTCCAAAGAAAGTCTGAAGAAGGGTTTCGGCCCGAAACGTTGCCTATCTCCTTCGCTCCATAGATGCTGCTGCACCAGCTGAGTTTCTCCAGCATTTTTGTCTACCTCCAAAGACATACAGGTATTGGCTTGGTAAATGTAAAAATTGTCCCTAGTGGGTGTAGGGTGGTGTTAAGGGGGAAATCTTTTAGGACCAAGATGAGAAAAACATTCTTCACACAGAGAGTGGTGAATCTGTGGAATTCTCTGCCACAGAAGGTTGTTGAGGCCAGTTCATTGGCTATATTTAAGAGGGAGTTAGATGTGGCCCTTGTGGCAAAAGGGATCAGGGGGTATGGAGAGAATGCAGGTGCAAGATACTGAGTTGGATGATCAGCCATGATCATATTGAATGGCGGTGCAGGCTCGAAGGGCTGAATGGCCTACTCCTGCACCTATTTTCTATGTTTCTATGCTAGTGCATGGGGATCGCTGGATTGCATGGACCCGTTGGGCCGAAGGGCCTATTTCTGCACTGTATCTCTAAACTCTAAAGTTAACTCTAAATAAGTGTAGTAACTCAGAAGGTCAGCCAGCAACTCTGGGCGACATTGGAAAGGTGCCATTTCGGGTCAAGACCCTTCTACAGACAGCATCAGTTTCATGCACGCCTCCTCTGACATTATGATATGCAAGTTGTGTAATCATAAAGTCCTACAGTATAGAAACAGGCCCTTCAGCCCACCATGCCTATGCTGCTTGTTCCATCTACCTACTCTAAACCCATTTGCTCGCATTAGGTCGATGGCCTTCTTAACTTTGATGATTCATGTGTTGATCAGGATGCTGTGAGTGTATCTGCCTTTGTTGCCTCGTCATGCAGCTCATTTCAAACAGAACCACCCCCTCCATGCTCTCTGCTGTTCAGACACATCTTTCCCATAGTGCAGCAGCCAGCACTGCATGCAACACACCATCTTCACCAATGTTGCGATGTGGCATGTTGAGGAAAGAACTCAAGATGCTGGTTCACACAGAAGAGAGACACAAAAAACCTCAGCGGGACAGGCAGCATCTCTGGAGAGAAGGAATGGGTGACGTCTCGAGTCGAGACCCTTCTTCACACTGCGAATCAGGGGAGCGGGGAGACTAGAGATAAGGAAGGGTAAGGTGTGAAAACGACAGATCACACACCTTACCCAACCACATTTCTATAGTCAGAGGAAGGGTCTCAACCTGAGTCATCACCCATTCCTTCTCTCCGGAGATGCTGCCTGCCCCGCTGAGTTACTCCAGCATTTTGTAACATGACATCCCTGCCCATACATTCTATGCCACAACTGATGGAAGACAAGCATCCCAATACATTGTTTACAGTATTCACCTGTGCTAACACTTTTAGGGATTTAAGAGGGAGTTAGATGTGGCCCTTGTGGCCAAGGGGATCAGGGGGTATGGAGAGAAGGCAGGTACGGGATACTGAGTTGGATGATCAGCCATGATCACATTGAATGGCGGTGCTGGCTCGAAGGGCCGAATGGCCTACTCCTGCACCTATTGTCTATGATTTGGTGGCTGTTGTGTTGCTGCCATACAGCGCTTGCGGCGCCAGGGTCCCAGGTTCAATCCTGACTACGGGTGCTGTCTGTACGGAGTTTGCACGTTCTCCCCGTGACCCGCGAGGGTTGTGCCCGAGATCTTCGGTTTCCTCCCACACTCCAAAGGTGCGCAGGTTTGTGGGTTCATTGGCTTGGTGTTTGTGTAAATTGGCGTGTGTGTGTGTGTGTGTGTGTGTGTGTGTGTGTGTGTGTGTGTGTGTGTGTGTGTGTGTGTGTGTGTGTGTGTGTGTGTGTGTGTGTGTGTGTGTGTGTGTGTGTGTGTGTGTGTGTGTGTGTGTGTGTGTAGGGTAGAGTTAATGTGCAGGGATCGCTGGTCAACAAGGACTCGGTGGGCTGAAGGGCCTGTTTCCGTGCTGTATCTCTAAACTAAACAACTCCTAGTCGGTCTGCTCAACCTCCCTCAAGCTGCCTGCAAACACTGTGTAGCTCACTACACATCTGTTTTCAACTGAATTCTTATCAAATTTCAAGAATCTATGAAGCAGATTCCAGGAACTTCAGCAGGTTCCTAGTTGACTGATGGAGGGGAACCTGCATATTTAGTTTTGCTGTGTTCAGTTCAATTTTACCATAAACAGATTACCAGCACATTGACATATTCTGTTGTAAGAAATCTGCTGCATGTAAGAATTGCATTGTTCTATCTGGGACAATTGGCACTAAAACACTCTTGATGCCTCTTAGACTCTTGGATGTCTCCGAGGTTTGGTCCCTGATCTGCCCTGGGAAAAGAGGAATTCCAGAACATTTCTCCAGCCCGTGAACCTCATTTATAAGTTCGTAATTGACAGGAACAGAATCAGGCCATTCGGCCCATCAAGTCTACTCTGCCATTCAATCATGGCTGACCTATCTCTCCCTCCTAACTCCATTCTCCTGCCTTCTCCCCATAACCCCTGACACCCGTACTAATCAAGAATCCATCTATCTTTGCCTTAAAAATATCCATTGACTTGGCCTCCACAGCCTTCTCTGGCAAAGAATTCCACAGAATCACCACCCTCTGACTAAAGAAATTCCTCCTCATCTTCTTCCTAAAGGAACGTCCTTTAATTCTGAGGCTGTCGAAGCAGGAAACATGTTCCCGATGTTGGGGGGAGTTCAGAACCAGGGGCCACACACAGTTTAAGAATAAGGAGTAAGCCATTTAGAACGGAGACGAGGAAACACTTTTTCTCACAGAGAGTGGTGAGTCTGTGGAATTCTCTGCCTCAGAGGGCGGTGGGGGCAGGTTCTCTGGATGCTTTCAAGAGAGAGCTCTTAAAGATAGCGGAGTCAGGGGATATGGGGAGAAGGCAGGGACGGGGTACTGATTGGGGATGATCAGCCATGATCACATTGAATGGCGGTGCTGGCTCGAAGGGCCGAATGGCCTACTCCTGCACATATTGTCTATTGTCTGTTGTCTGTAACCTCTGGTCCTAGACACTCCCACTCCCATTCCGTCATCTTAACTATTCGGCACGTTATGTCTATATCGTCGATCTTCGGTGCAAACCAGCATCTGTGGTTCGTTCCTACACTTACAGTTCGGGGAATGTTCGCAGAACAAAAGGAGTCTCTGGGCCTGTCGATGAGATACCAAGCAGCGTTATGCAAGATCACTCCAGCTCACTCCACTCCCAGAACTTCCGCCCCCTGCGAGCCTCTTCCTTCCACATACTGACCCAGCTTCCTTTTGATCGCCACCACTGAATCTACAACCACCATTGCACCATTCCAGACCCCGGCGAATGGCCCTTGCATCTAGAAGCTACGCACGCAGTGACCAGAACAACCACAAAGCCATGTTATATGTGATCAGGGTCGGAGATTAGTACAATTTTATCTGGCGCTAAAACTAATTCACGGTATTCCCTTTTATAATGTATTTGTACACTGTGGACGGCTCGATTGTAATCATGTATTGTCTTTCCGCTAACTGGTTAGCACGCAACAAAAAGATTTTCACTGTACCTCGGTACACGTGACCATAAACTCAACTCAAACTGTTATAAACATCTTGAAGCATAAAACTACACCTAAGAAGGATCCAAACGCCACCTCTCCATGTTCTCCAGGGTTGCTGCCCGACCTGCTGAGTTACTCCAGCATTTTATATCTTTCATTGGTAAACCAGATTCTGCCAGAACCAGAACCAGTTCCTTGTTTTTTCACACAGAGAGTGGTGAATCTGTGGAACTCTCTGCCACAGAGGGTAGTTGAGGCCACACAGTTCATTGGCTATATTTAAGAGGGAGTTAGATGTGGCCCTTGTGGCTAAAGGGATCAGGGGCTATGGAGAGACGGCAGGTACAGGATACTGAGTTGGATGATCAGCCATGATCATATTGAATGGCGGTGCAGGCTCGAAGGGCCTAATGGCCTACTCCCCTGCACCTATTATCTATGTTTCTATGTTTCTACACTCCACTTAAGGCCATTTTTAGTTTAGTTTACAGATTCAATAGACAATAGACAATAGGTGCAGGAGTAGGCCATTCGGCCCTTCGAGCCAGCACCGCCATTCAATGTGATCATGGCTGATCATCCCCAATCAGTACCCCGTTCCTGCCTTCTCCCCGTATCCCCTGACTCCGCTATTTTTAAGAGCCCTATCTAGCTCTCTCTTGAAAGCTAGATAACTGCGGAAACAGCCCCTACGGCCCACCGTGACCGCACCAACCAGCGATCCCCGCACATTAACACTATCCTACACACACTGGGGACTATTTACACCTACCAAGCCAATTTACCTACACACCTGTACGTCTTTAGAGTGTGGGAGATAACCGAAGATCTTGGCGAAAACCCACGCGGTCACGGGGAGAACGTGCAAACTCCGTATGGGCAGCACCCGTAGTTGGGATGGAACCCGGGACTCTAGCGCTGCAAGCGCTGTAAGGCAGCAACTCTACCGCTGCACCACCGTGCCACATTATATTTTGCTGTGAGCATTGGTGAAAAACTGTTGGAATTCCGATTAAATCTTTTCCCCTTCACCTTGAACCTGTGTCCTCTGATCCTTGATTCCGGTGATTCCCATCCTGGGGCCACCGTGGCAAACTTCAGGGGGGGCACAGAAAAATGTTGGGATTTAGGGGGCCACATGTTCAATGAAGGGGGCCACAGACCTACCACCCCGTTGCCTCCTAAATTTCAGTTTAATAAATTTAAATCTATGTAGTTGAAATATCTTTGATGAAAATAGGTGCAGGAGTAGGCCATTCGGCCCTTCGATATGATCATGGCTGATCATCCAATTCAGTATCCTGTACCAGCCTTCTCTCCATACCCCCTGATCCCTTTAGCCACAAGGGCCACATCTAACTCCCTCTTAAATATAGCCAATGAACTGTGGCCTCAACTATCGTCTGTGGCAGAGAATTCCACAGATTCACCACTCTCTGTGTGAAAAATGTTTTCCTCATCTCGGTCCTAAAAGATTTCCCCCTTATCCTTAAACTGTGTGACCCCTTGTTCTGGACTTCCCCAACATCGGGAACAATCTTCCTGCATCTAGCCTGTCCGACCCCTTAAGAATGTTGTAGGTTTCTATAAGATCCCCCCTCAATCTTCTAAATTCCTACTATATTATAATATTGAAGTACTTTTTTTCCACTAATAATGTCAGGGGGAGGTGGGGCCTAGAAAAATTACAAGATCCCAAGGGGGGCCATGAGCTTAAAGAAGGTGGGTATCACTGCTCGATTCAATATACAATAGGTGCAGGAGTAGGCCATTCTACTGTGTACCTACTCTGAACAAGATTCACCTACTCTGGACAGGAGACTCTGTGCATCTACCCGAGCCATTCCTCTCATTCTTGGTCCCTCTCACACAGGTTGGCACTGATCCGCTCCGACCCACCGCCTCTAACCCCGGCATCCATGGGAAATGGAGTCGTCTCCACTGACTGCACCCTGCGGATACCAGCACTGCCCTGCAGCCGACCGATCACCCGACCCATGGTGTGTAGGAGGTAGGAACGAGCGGACTGCAGGTGCTGGTTTTCACCGAAGATAGACACAAAAACGCAGCAGTAACTCAGCGAGACAGGCAACATATACTGAAGATAGACGCAAAAATGCTGGAGTAACTCAATGGGTCAGGCAGCATCTACTGAATATAGATCAAAAATGCTGGAGTAACTCAGCGGGTCAGGCAACATATACTGAAGATAGACACAAAAATGCTGGAGTAACTCAGCGGGTCAGGCAGCATCTACTGAAGATAGACGCAAAAATGCTGGAGTAACTCAACGGACCAGGCAACATATACTGAATATAGACACAACATGCTGGAGTAACTCAATGGGTCAGGCAGCATCTACTGAAGATAGACACAAAAATGCTGGAGTAACTCAGCGAGACAGGCAACATATACTGAAGATAGTCACAAAATGCTGGAGTAACTCAGCGGGTCAGGCAACATATACTGAAGATAGACACAAAAATGCTGGAGTAACTCAGCGGGTCAGGCAACATACACTGCAGATAGGCACAAAATGTCGAGTAACTCAATTGGTCAGGCAGCATCTACTGAATATAGACACAAAATGCTGGAGTAACTCAGCGGGTCAGGCAACATATACTGAAGATAGACACAAAAATGCTGGAGTAACTCAGTGGGTCAGGCAGCATCTACTGAATATAGACACAAAATGCTGGAGTAACTCAGCGAGACAGGCAGCATCTACTGAATATAGTCACAACATGCTGGAGTAACTCAGCGAGACAGGCAACATCTACTGAATATAGTCACAAAAATGCTGGAGTAACTCAGCGGGTCAGGCAGCATATACTGAAGATAGTCACAAAAATGCTGGAGTAACTAAATGGGTCAGGCAGCATCTACTGAATATAGATACAACATGCTGGTGTAACTCAGTGGGTCAGGCAGCATCTACTGAACATAGACACAACATGCTGGTGTAACTCAGCGGGTCAGGCAGCATCTACTGAATATAGACACAACATGCTGGAGTAACTCAGCGGGTCAGGCAACATCTACTGAATATAGACACAAAATTCTGGAGTAACTCAGCGGGTCAGGCAGCATCTACTGAACATAGACACAGAATGCTGGAGTAACTCAGTGGGTCAGGCAATATACACCGAATATAGACGCAGAATGCTGGAGTAATTCAGTTTACTGGCGGCCCCGGGCACCGCGGGTTTAGACAATACTTGGGGGAAGTAAATGCCGCCTGGCCCGCTGAGTTACTCCAGCATTTTGTGTCCCACTTCGGTACGTCCGGCCTGGGCCGCTCGCTATAAGCCCAGATGGTTCCCATTCCACGCCAGTCCCGCTCTAGTGTAAGTGACGGCTCCTCCCGATGTAGATGCGTCCCAGAACTAACTGTCCCCGGGGATGAATATCCCCGTCTCCGTGCAGTTGTACGTACATTGTGCAGGAAGGAACAGCAGGCGCCGGTTTAAACCGAAGACAAGACACAAGATGCTGGAGTAACTCAGCGGGACAGGCAGCATCTCTGCAGAGAAGGAATAATGGGTTGAGTCGGGACAGCTTCTCCACAGAGTTGTTTTAAGAAGGAACTGCAGATGCTGGAAAATCGAAGGTAGACAAAAATGCTGGAGAAACTCAGCGGGTGCAGCAGCATCTATGGAGCGAAGGAAATAGCTTCTCCACAAATGCTGCCTGACCCGCTGAGTTACTCCAGCATTTTGTGTCTCAGCATCTGACTGCACAAAGTATCTTCCCTCTCACACAAAGTATATTTCAGTCTGAAGAAAGGTCTCGACCCGAAACATCATCCATTCCTTCTCTCCAGAGATGCTGCCTGTCCCGCTGAGTTACTCCAGCTTTGTGTGTCTATCTTCAGTATATGTTGCCTGTCCCGCTGAGTTACTCCAGCATTTTGTGTCCCACTTTAGAGGTTCGCCTTCCGTGTTTCAGAGACCGGGGGATGCGGTTGGCTCCTTCATCAACCCTTGATGCAGATTTCTCTTTGAAATTTTATCTTGAAAAATACCTCTTTCTTTGAGATAGAAAAAAACTACAAACATTTAATTCCGTCTGAAGAAGGGTTTCATCGAAAATAGGCGCAGGAGGAGGCCATTCGGCCCTTCGAGCCAGCACCGGCCCTATTTCCTTCGCTCCATAGATGCTGCCTCACCCGCTGAGTCTCTCCAGCATTTTTGTCTACCTTCCATTTTCCGGCATCTGCAGTTCCTTCTTAAGACAACAAACACTTCGAGTTGTGCAGGGAAGGAACTGCAGATGCTGCTTTACACTGAAGATAAGACACAAAATGCTGGAGTAACTCGGCGGGACGGGCAGCATCTCTGGAGAGAAGGAATGGATGATGTTTCGGGTCGAGACCCTTCTTCAGACTGAGAGTCGGGGGAGAGGGAGATAGAGAGATAAGAAAGTGTAAGGTGTGAAAACGAGAAAACGCAATGTGGATCAAGGAAATTGTGGAATAGATCTTTAGAAACATAGAAACATAGAAATTAGGTGCAGGAGTAGGCCATTCGGCCCTTCGAGCCTGCACCGCCATTCAATATGATCATGGCTGATCATCCAACTCAGTATCCCGTACCTGCCTTCTCTCCATACCCCCTGATCCCCTTGGCCACAAGGGCCACATCTAACCCCCTCTTAAATATAGCCAATGAACTGGCCTCAACTACCCTCTGTGGCAGAGAGTTCCAGAGATTCCCCACTCTCTGTGTGAAAAAAGTTCTCCTCATCTCGGTTCTAAAGGATTTCCCCCTTATCCTTAAGCTGTGACCCCTTGTCCTGGACTTGCTGGCGAGAAGAATGTAGAGGCAAACATTTAAATTCAGATCGGTTTGAAGGCATTTGAAGGTTTTTTTTTTTGGGGGGGGGGGGGCTGTTTTCTTCAACAACAAAAAAAGTTGACTTACCCAGGTCATAGGATCGTCTCGTTTATATTTTCTGTCTTGTAGTAAAGGCAAGGATGAAACAAAAGGGTGGGTCGTTCGGATGATGGGGAGTTTGCACACAGAAGCAGAGAGGCAAGCGGGCTGGGCACGGAGGCACTGCGCGTTGTGGTAGCAGCATTTCCCCCCGTGTGTGTGTGTGTATGTCCCACCCTACCCACTGCTGTGGCCCGGGCTGCTTGCTGCTTGCTCCTCGCTCCCTCGCTCGCTGGCCGGCTTGGCAACTTTTGGTGAGTGGTTTGAAGCACCGCCCTCCTCCTCTCTCTCTCTCTCTCTCTCTCTCTCTCCTCTCTCCCCTCCCCCCTGTCCTCTCCCTCCCCCCTTCCTCTCTCCCCCCCCCTCCTCTCCCCCCCCCTCTCTCCTCCCCCCCTCTCCCCCCTCTCCACTCTCCCCCAACCCCCCCCCCTCTCCCCCCCCCCCCTCTCCCCCCCTCCCTAAGCCTCTCACCTCTCCCCTCCCCGCTTTCTCTCCCCCTCCTCTTTCTCTCCTATCCTCTCTCCCCTCCCCTCTCTCTCTCTCTCTCTCTCTCCCCCCTCCCCCTCTATTTCCCCTCCTCTCTCCCCCCCCCTCTCTCTCTCCCCCTTCTCTCCTCTCTCCCCCCCCTCTCCCTCCCCCCCCCCCTCACTCTCACTCCCTCCCTCTCCCTCCCTCCCCCCCCCCTCGCTCTCCCCTCCTCTCCCTCTCACCCCCTCTGCTGCTCTCCCTCTTTCTCTCCCCCCTCTCTTTCCCCTCTCTCTCTCTCTCCCCTCCCCCTCTTTTTCTCTCTACCCCCCTCCTCTCTCTCTCTCCCCCACTTCTCTCCTCCCTCCTCCCCCCCCTCTCTCTCTATTTCCATTCCACTTGCGTATTCAAAGCCTTGCGTAGCCTTTCCAAGAAATTCAACCAGGTTTCACTTTCGTACACGTCACAGCTGCGAGCTGCTTTTCAAAACCGAGCACCATGTGTCCGCTGGCATTTGAGCGGCACAGACCCAAGACAGAGCATCAGCTTGTGTCTTCAATGCTGAGGAGGGTGGGGGGCGTGTGTGGAGCCGGTGAGGGACCGGGGCAGTGCAGGAAGGCACTGTGGATGTTGGTTTTACACTGAAGATATAGACACAAAACGCTGGAGTAACTCAGCGGGAACAGGCAGCATCTCTGGAGAGAATGACTTTTCGAGTCGAGACCCTTCTTCACTCTGAACCTTAGCCTCCCTGCTCTTATATTCCATATCTTGGGTAATGAAGGCAAGCCTTCATCAGACAAGACACCGAGTCATGGAGTGCTGAGAGAATGGAGTTGTACACACTGGAGTTTAGAAGGATGAGAGGGTATCCCATTGAAACATATAAGATTGTTAAGGGCTTGGACACGCTAGAGGCAGGAAACATGTTCCCGGTGTTGGGGGAGCCCAGAACCAGGGGCCACACACACAGTTTAAGAATAAGGAGTAAGCCATTTAGGACGGAGAGGAGGAAACATTTTTTCTCACAGAGAGTGGTGAGTGTGGAATTATCTGCCTCAGAGGGCGGTGGAGGCCGGTTCTCTGGATGCTTTCAAGAGAGAGCTAGATAGGGCTCTTAAAGATAGCGGAGTCAGGGGATATGGGGAGAAGGCGTTTTGGAACGGGTACTGATTGGGGATGATCAGCCATGATCACATTGAATGGCGGCGCTGGCTCGAAGGGCCGAATGGCCTACTCCTGCACCTATTGTCTATTGTCTATTGAAGCAAAGATCCTAGAGCGGAGTCTGAATGACGCTCCCAGTCGAAACCTCACCTGTACATTCCCTGTCCACAGATGCTGCCTGACCTGCTGAGAAGACGCCTTTCCAAGATTTAATTAGATTGCATACTTCATTGTCACATGTGACAAGTCTTTGCTCGTTTTACCTAAGATAGACACAAAAAGCTGGAGTAATTCAGCGGGACAGGCAGCATCTCTGGAGAGAAGGAATGGGTGACGTTTTGGGTCGAGACCCTTCTCCAGACAGTTGTATTTGTTGTACCTCTTCGATTAAAAACAAATATACACAGCCAGATGCCACCAGAATTAAAGCAATTCTCTAAAATTGGCAGAAGAATGTGTAGGAAGGAACTGCGGATGCTGGTTTCAACTGATAGACTCAAACTGCTGGAGTAACTCAGCGGGACAGGCAGCATTACATCTGGAGCGAAGAAATGGGTGATGTTTCGGCTCGAAGGTGGAAACTTCCACCTTCTTCAGACTGAGAGTCGGGGGAGAGGGAAAGGAGAGGCATGGGGAGGTATATCGAGCAGGAGGAATGACAGGAGGAGCAGTGAGAGAGAACTCTGGTGGGAGAGTTGCCATAGAGGGAGTGCAGAGACGGTTCACCAGACTGATTCCTGGGATGTCAGGACTGTCTTATGAAGAAAGACTGGATAGACTTGGTTTATACTCTCTAGAATTTAGAAGATTGAGAGGGGATCTTATAGAAACTTACAAAATTCTTAAGGGGTTGGACAGGCTAGATGCAGGAAGATTGTTCTCGATGTTAGGGAAGTCCAGGACAAGGGGTCACAGCTTAAGGATAAAGGGGAAATCCTTTAAAACCGAGATGAGAAGAACTTTTTTCACACAGAGAGTGGTGAATCTCTGGAACTCTCTGCCACAGAGGGTAGTGGAGGCCACAGTTCATTGGCTATATTTAAGAGGGAGTTAGATGTGGTCCTTGTGGCTAAGGGGATCAGGGGGTATGGAGAGAGGAGGCAGGTACGGGATACTGAGTTGGATGATCAGCCATGATCATATTGAATGGCGGTGCAGGCTCGAAGGGCCGAATGGCCTACTCCTGCACCTAATTTCTATGTTTCTATGTTTCTATGAGAGAGGAGGAGATCTTCAAAGTGGCCATACCTTGAGGAGATTTGGCAGTGGAGAGGATAAAATGTGTAGGAAGGAAGTGCAGATGCTGGTTTACGCCGGAGATAGACACAAAACGCAGGAGTAAAGGGCCTGTCCCACTTGGGTGTAATTTGCGTGTCATTTACACGACATCATTTACGCTGCGCCGTGCTCGCGTTGTGATGCGCGCATGGCGTGCATTACACGTGCATGGCACATGGTGGGACGTGCTGGCGTAGGCAGTGACACGTGGTCACGCGTGATGCCCAAGGATTTTGGGATTCACGATGGTGAAAATTACTAGCACATTAAGCTTCTTGGTCTGTATAGCATGTAGCTAATAGTAAAATTGCTAATCCTATTTGTATAAGTAGGATAAGATAAACTGAGCCAACACACGATTAAAAATAGATAATAGAAAATGCTGAAACAACTCAGCAAGTTAGGCCGCATCCATGGAAAGAGTGTCTGAAGAAGGGTTTTGGGCCGAAACGTTGCCTATTTCCTTCGCTCCATAGATGCTGCTGCACCCGCTGAGTTTCTCCAGCACTTTTGTCGACCACCAACATATCCTCCTACACGCACAAGGGATCAATTTACAATTTTACCAAAGCCAATTAACCTCCAAACCTGTACGTCTTTGGAGCGTGGGAGGAAACCAGAGCACCCGGAGAAAACCCACGCAGGTCACGGGGAGAACGTGCAAACTCCGTGCAGACAGCACCCGTAGTCAGGATCGAACCCGGGTCACTGGTGCTGGGAGCAGCATCTCTACCATAGTGCCACCGTGCTGCCCTTATTCTTATCAGCGTTATGCGGTCTCAATGCCATTAATTACAATACCGTAGAGGTGTGTTTATCATATCAAACAATGTTTGATTATTTTATGACAAAATTGATTTATGGCCATCCATAAAATTGAGACTTATTTATTACCTGGAGTCGGCCCGAACATTGGAAGAAACGCAAGTGAAACACTGATTTACCTGGAAAGACTGATTGAATCCCTCTGTAAAGAGGATCTGTAGATGCTGGTATATCACCGAAAATAGACACAGTGCTGGAGTAACTCAGTGGGTCAGACAGCATCGCTGGAGGAAAGGGATGGGTAACGTTTCGTGTCAGAACTCTACTTCAGACTGAAAGATGAGGGGAGAGAACATTGTTAGAAACATAGAAACATAGAAAATAGGTGCAGGAGTAGGCCATTCGGCCCTTCGAGCCTGCACCGCCATTCAATATGATCATGGCTGAGGAAGATATATATATATGTGTGTGTGTGTGTGTGTGTGTGTGTGTGTGTGTGTGTGTGTGTGTGCGCGTGTGTGTGTGTGTGTGTGTGTGTGTGTGTGTGTGTGTGTGTGTGTGTGTGTGCGTGCGCGTGTGCGTGTGTGCGTGTGTGTGTGTGTGTGTGTGTGTGTGTGTGTGCGCGTGTGTGTGTGTGTGTGTGTGTGTGCGTGTGTGTGTGTGTGTGTGTGTGTGTGCGTGTGTGTGCGTGTGTGTGTGCATGTGTGTGTGTGTGTGTGTGTGTGTGTGTGTGTGTGTGTGTGTATGTGCGTGCGCGTGTGTGTGTGTGTGCGTGTGCGTGTGTGTGTGCGTGTGTGTGCGTGTGTGTGCGTGTGTGTACAGTATACTGTATATAACCTGCAGATGCCAGTTTAAATCGAAGACAGACACAAAATGCTGGAGTAACTCAGCAGACAGGCAGCATCTCTGGAGAGAAGGAATGGGAGACATTTCGGGTCGAGACCCTTCTTCAGAAACATCACCCATTCCTTCTCTCCAGAGATGCTGCCTGCCCCGCTGAGTTACTCCAGCATTTTGTGTCTGTCTTTGATTTATATCTGCACAGTGACCTTTTTTTCTCATTCATTATATTGTTTACGGTGAACTATGTTTGCATATTCTGTTGTGAGAATGTCATTGTTCTGTCTGGGACATATAACAATAGGACACTCTTGTCTCTTGACTTGACTAGTGTGAGGTAAAAGGACAGGTATAGCATCTTCTGCAGTTGCATGGGACCAATGAGTAAACGTGGCCTTACAATTAGCCTGACCCTGACCACACACATTCAACAAAGAGTTTTAACCTTCAGCTATTGAATCAATATTTTGGTTTCCAGAGGGGGACATGATGTTCTGAACTCATTACATTCTCCCCAGCGCTACAAGGTTGCTGCATAGAGAAATGGATGTCTTCTCTGCATCTTTGAATTTTCAGAGACTTTCAATTATATCCAGCAGAGGGCTCTGAGCCAACGTACCTGATCTCCCGGTTACTGAACACTTCAACTCCCCCTCCCATTCCCACACTGACCTTTCTGTCCTGGGCCTCCTCCACTGTCAGAGTGAGGCCCAGCGCAAATTGGACGAACAGCAGCGAAAGGACCCTAGACTGTGGTCCTCCCTCGTCCTGGGAGAACCTTTTATTAAAAATTTCAAAATAGACTTTATTCAAATAATAAATAATGAACCGGAAAAAAGATTAATCCGACATTTTCGGAGGTTATACAAATTGTTCAATACATTTCTCAAATCTGTCCCCCACCCATGCCACCCATTTGACCCATAGTTAGCTGTGTGTTGGGTGAGAACGAGTATAATGGGACACTTGGTAAGGCAACCCATACAACTTTGGTACGACTTGGGTGGGGAAAAGAGGGAATGCTGAGTTACTCCAGCTTTTTGTGCCTAACTTCGGTTTAAACCAGCATCTGCAGTTCCTTCCTACACTTGCCAAGCTGAAACAGTCAGGTACACAGATTAAAAACAGCGAGCTGCTTACATGCAAGTTTTAATCCGGTTATTGAGTAACATGGTCGCTATATACAATACAGTCGCTATATACAATATAACATGTCCTCCATGTACAACTGTTTCTCATCTAAGAACCTCAAAACCGACGTTCCAATATCTACATTTACATGCTTCCACCTGGTAAGATATCCAAACCCTCTCACAGAAAACCTTAAAATAATCTAATCTGAGGAAAGACATTCTTGCCCTAATCTGAGGAAAGACATTCTTGCCATAGAGGGAGTACAGAGAAGGTTCACCAGACTGATTCCTGGGATGTCAGGACTTTCATATGAAGAAAGACTGGATAGACTCGGCTTGTACTCGCTAGAATTTAGAAGATTGAAGGGGGGATCTTATAGAAACGTACAACATTCTTAAGGGGTTGGACAGGCTAGATGCAGGAAGATTGTTCCTGACGTTGGGGAAGTCCAGAACAAGGGGTCACAGTTTAAGGATGAGGGGGAAAGTCTTTTAGGACCGAGATGAGGAAAACATTTTTTTTCACACACAGAGAGTGGTGAATCTGTGGAATTCTCTGTCACAGTTCATTAGCTATATTTAAGAGGGAGTTAGATGTGGCCCTTGTGGCTAAAGGGATCAGGGGGTATGGAGAGAAGGCAGGTACAGGATACTGAGTTGGATGATCAGCCATGATCATATTGAATGGCGGTGCAGGCTCGAAGGGCCGAATGGCCTACTCCTGCACCTATTGTCTATGTTTCTATGGTTCTATCAGATATATCTCAATGAAGGCAGAAATTGTCTGTTTATTAACAAGCAGAATGAAAACCAGCTCACAAAGATTCGGCAGAAAATAATCAGGATGCGTTTTATTATTTCAGAGGCGTAACCTGATCATAATTTAAACCATCAGTTTCACCAGGCATCATGTTTGGCACAAACATTGTGGCCGATGGGCCTGTTCCTGTACAGTGCTGTTCTTTTTCCTAGTTTAGAGATACAGCGCGGAAACAGGCCAATCGGTTCACCAAGTCTGCACTGAGCAGTGATCACCGCACACTAACACTATCCTGTGTTAGGGAGACCCCTTCCACCCCTGCAACGGACTGTTCCAGCTGCTACGGTCAGGCAAACGCCTCCGTTGCCATGCGGTGAGAACGGAGAGGTTGAGAAGGAGTTTCTTCCCAGAGGCAATTCGGACTGTAAACGCCTATCTCACCAGGGACTAACTCTACTGAACGTTTTTCCTTCCATTATTTATTATGCAAAAGAATATGTGTGTTATGATTGTGTTTATAATTTGTTTGGTTGTTTTGTTGTTTGTCTTTTGCACAAAAGTCCGCGAGCATTGCCACTTTCATTTCACTGCACATCTCGTATGTGTATGTGACAAATAAACTTGACTTGACTTGACTACACACACCAGGAGCAATTTACACTTATGCCAAGTCTAATTAGCCTACTTACCTGTACGCCTTTGGAGTGTGGAAGGAAACCGAAGTTCTCAGCGAAAATCCACGGGGAGAACGTACAAACTCCGTACCGACAAGCACCTGTGGACAGTGTCGAACCCGGTTCTCTGGCGCTGTATGGCAGCAACTCTACCGCTGCGCCATTGTACCGCCCACCCAACCCCACCCACTTCTGTTCAAAGATCAGATTTGAGGATTTTCCCTTCCTGCTGGTTTAGTAAAGCATTTACAATTTAATTGTGAGTTGAGAAAGTAAACAGCCTCATTTATAGTATTGGAAACTGGCAGAGTTAAGGCTTATGTGTTAATAAATTCCAACACATTTATCCAATTATATACGTCATTGCTCTTCAGTGCTTATTCCTAAATCAATGGTCCCAGACGACTTACTTTGCCAAAGGCTGGACAAATTGAACATCTTGCAATAGGCAGTGTACAGCTTACTTCTGAAACACCCAAACCCATTTGAGGATAAGAGTTACAATCCCCTGTGTAAAGAAGATTCTCCTTATCCCAGTTCTAAACTCTCCAATGCCAATCTCTTCCCATGTAAAGCATTGTTAACATGAAGATGACTTGACGTTGATTGAAAAGATATGAAGAAAGATTGAAAAGACTAGGCTTGTATTCACTGGAGTTTAGAAGGATGAGGGGGTATCTTATAGAAACATATAAAATTATAAAAGGACTGGACAAGCTAGATGCAGGAAAAATGTTCCCAATGTTGGGCGAGTCCAGAACCAGGGAATAAAGGGGAGGTCATTTAAGACTGTGAGAAAAAACTTTTTCAGCCAGAGAGTTGTGTAATTATGGAATTCCCTGCCCCAGAGGGCAGTGGTGGCCAAATCACTGGATGGATTTAAGAGAGAGTTAGATAGGGGCTAGTGGAGTCAAGGGATATGGGGAGAAGGCAGGCACAGGTTATTGATATGGGACGATCAGCCATGATCACAATGAATGGGAATTCATTGGTGCTGGCTCAAAGGGCCGAATGGTCTCCTCCTGCACCTATTTTCTATGTTTCTATGTTTCTATCAGTTTAATTGTAGATGCTGGTTTAATCTCTGGAGAAAAGGAATAGGTGTGTTTTCGGGTCGAGACCCTTCATCAGACTGGGAGTCAGGGAGGGGGAAACTAGAGGTTTCGGAAGGTCAAGAACACAGCAGAGCCTGCATCGGCGACTCAGGAGAGATGGAGCTCACAATGGTCCATTGCTGGCTGGGGACGAGGTGATAACGAAGGAATACAAACGGTGACATTAGCAAGAGGACTAGGGTGGGGGAGGGACGGAGAAAGAGGGAATGCAAGGGGTCACTTGAAGTTAGAGAAACCGATATCGGGGTGAACTTCACACCAGCGCAGTGGAGAAATACGATGATGCATTTATTCCAGAACCAAGCAGCCAGTTTGAGATGTGTCTGCATGAAGTGAGTCACGCATTCGTCAGGTCAAAAGATGCCTCCAGCACTAGAGACCTGAACACATTTTTAGTGTGATTGGTCACAAGATGCTGGCGTTGCTCAGCAGGTCAGGCAGCATCTCTGGAGAACATGGACAGCCGTCATTTCAGGTCGGGACCCTTTTCCAAAGATGCTGAGTTACTCCAGCACTTTGTCCTTTTGTGCAAACCAGCATCTGCAGTTCCTTGTTTCTACAGTTACACTATATCTTAATGTATATGAGTCACATTTACTGTATGTGGGTGATGTTATGCTATTGTTATATGTGTGAAATGAGCATACTTTGTCGTTGATGTCCCTGTATGATAAGGTCTTAATACATTTTTTGAAACTCCTGCTATCTGTTGTGGGCAGTGCTCACCAGCTCTGGAATGGCATCTCACAGACAAAATAATAAATTAATACTACTGTGTAGGAAGTAACTGCTGATAAGGGTTCAGTCCTGACCTCTGGCACTGTTTGTGTGTACAGTAAACTGTAATAATGCCCCTGTCCCACTTAGGAAACCTGAAAGTTTAAGGTGGTTGCCGGAGGTTGCAGGTAGTGGAAGGTCTTACCTTCCACTACCTGCAACCACCGGCAACCACCTGCAACCTCCGGCAACCACTTGCAACCTCCGGCAACCTCCGGCAACCACCTGCAACCTCCGGCAACCACCTGCAACCTCCGGCAACCACCTGCAACCTCCGGCAACCACCTGCAACCTCCGGCAACCACCTGCAACCTCCGGCAACCACCTGCAACCTCCGTCCGCAACCACCTGCAACCTCCGCCAACCACCTCCAACCTACGGCAACCACCTGCAACCTCCGTCGCAACCACCTGCAACCTCCGGCAACCACCTGCAACCTCCGGCAACCACCTGCAACCTCCGGCAACCACCTGCAACCTCCGGCAACCACCTGCAACCTACGGCAACCACCTGCAACCTCCGGCAACCACCTGCAACCTCCGGCAACCACCTGCAACCTCCGGCAACCACCTGCAACCTCCGGCAACCACCTGCAACCTCTGGCAACCACCTGCAACCTCCGGCAACCACCTGCAACCTCCGGCAACCGCCTGCAACATCCGGCAACCACCTGCAACCTCCGGCAACCACCTGCAACCTCCGGCAACCACCTTCAACTAGCATCGCAACCGGCTTCGACTAAAAAATTACCGATTTTTAAAACGGCAACCTATTTTTAGTCGCAGCCGGTTTTGAATGTTTTTAAATAATCGCCGGAACATAGAAGAAGCGGAAACCACTTTTGACCATTAGGGAGACTGACGAAAACCTCCGGGAACCACACGGAAACCTTGGGTGGGGCGCAAAGTCTCCAGAGGTTTCCGTTCAGGCTTCCTAAGTGGGACAGGGGCATTAGGTAGACACAAAATGCTGGAGTAACTAAGCGGGACTGGCAGCATCTCTGGAGGGATGGGATGGGTGGATCGAGGGTCTGAAGAAGGGTCTCGACCCGAAACGTCACCCATTCCTTCTCTCTGGAGAAGCTGCCAGCCCCGCTGTGTTACACCGGCATTTTGTGTCTATCTTCAGTTTAAACCGGCATCTGCTGTTCATACACATTTCGTGTGTACACACAGACAGTGTCGGAGGTCTTAGCTGGCCTTAAGAGTTAGATAGTGCTCTTAGGGCTAGCGGAATCGAGGGATATGGGGTGACAGCAGGAGCGGGGGTACTGATTGTGGACAGAAACATAGACAATAGGTGCAGGAGTAGAGGCCATTCGGCCCTTCAAGCCTGCACCGCCATTCAATATGATCATGGCTGATCATCCAACTCAGTATCCCATCCCTGCCTTCTCTCCATACCCCCTGATCCCTTTAGCCACAAGGGCCACATCCAACTCCCTCTTAAATATAGCCAATGAACTGTGGCCTCAACTACCTTCTGTGGCAGAGAATTCCAGAGATTCACCACTCTCTGTGTGAAAAATGTTTTCCTCATCTCGGTCCTAAAAGATTTCCCCCTTATCCTTAAACTGTGTGACCCCTTGTTCTGGTCTTCCCCAACATCGGGAACAATCTTCCTGCATCTAGCCTGTCCAACCCCTTAAGAATTTTGTAAGTTTCTATAAGATCCCCCCTCAATCTTCTAAATGGCAGTGCTGGCTCGAAGGGTTGAATGGCCGACTCCTGCACCTTATGTCTATTTTCTATTGTCTATCATATTGAAAGGCGGTGCTGGCTCGAAGGGCCGAATGGGCTACTCCTGCACCTATTGTCTTTGTATCTACGTTTGTGTAACTCCAGCATTTTGTGTCTCTCTTGTGTGTGTACACACTATTGCCAAAGGAAGCAATCACTTTATATGCTATGCCATGCCAAATGCAGAAACCTTTCTTTGTAAAACATGTGAGGTGATGCTTAGAAAAGTCCCTTCCAATCTCAGAGTTTGATATCTCAAATATATTTATGTGGCTTTTATCTCATTATTATCTACGTGACTCCTCGTGCCTGAAACTGCTTCTGACCACAGAGTTTATGGGGGAGAGCCTTTGTTTCCGCAGACGTCAGTGAAAATTCCCCAAAAGATTCGATTGAGAAATGGAGCTCCGGACTTTTTTTGTGTTGATTTGATCTTGTTATTGGTCCAGTGTCGCACAAGATGCAAGGTCTGTGCAGACAACATTAGTCATAAAAAGGTCGGGCAGATTCAGAGTTGATATGTCATTTCTCAGCTACAGCAGTTGTGTCAAAAACCCAAGGCCATTCTCACCCAAGCACCGGTCATCTCCCCTTGGCATCGTAAAGAAAATCACAAACCCAGCTCTTCATATAATTCTGCCGAACACACACTTCACCTTCAGGTTAGATTTGGAACTGTCATGTGGTGATAGATTGCAGCCTTACAGCACCCGAGAACCGGGTTCCATCCTGACTGCAGGTGCTGTCTGTACGGAGTTTGCACGTTCCCCCATATCTCCTCGTGGACTTTCTCCCTGTGCTCCGGTTTTTTCCCACTTCCCAAAGACGTGCAGGTTTGTAGGTTAATTGGCTTCGGTAACAAAATTGTCCCCAGTATGGTGTATAGAACCAGCTGGTCATTAGGGAAGGACTTGTTTCCATGCAGTATCTCTAAACTAAACTAAACTAAACTCTACGTAGCAGTAGTCAAGTCTACAAGTCTCAGTTTATTTGCCAGACACATACGGATGTGCAGTGAACTGAAAGTGGCAATTTCTCCAAAACTTTCAGTTTAAACACAACCATAACACACATACATTTTACATCCAAATAATACAGGTTTGCAGAAAACGTTCTGTAGAGTTAGCTTGGTGTACAGGCGTTTACAGTCCGAATTGCCTCTGGGAAGAAACTCCTTCTCAACCTCTCCGCCCCCACCGCATGGCATCGGAGGCGTTTGCCTGACCGTATCAAAGGTAGACAAGTCCGTTGCTGGGTGGAGAACTCTCATGATTTTTTTGCTTGGAGTTGCCTTCCTGTCACAGCTAGGGGGGTGAGTGAAGTTTGCGTAAAATGTACAATATCAGTGTGCCAGAGACCCGGTTCTATTTTGGGTTTAATCCAAGACTGGCCTCCCACACTCCAAAGACGTATTTTGCAGGTTAATTGGCTTGGTGTACATCATGTAAAATTGTCCCTAGCGTGTGTAGGATAGTGTTTAAGAAGGAACTGCAGATGCTGGAAAATCGAAGGTGGACAAAAATGCTGGAGAAACTCAGCGGGTCCAGCAGCATCTATGGAGCGAAGGAAATAGGCGACGTTTTCGGGCCGAAACCCTTCTTCAGACTGATGGGGGTGGGGGGGACGACGAAAGGAAAAAGGAGGAGACAGTCCGAGGGCTGGGAGGAGACAGCCCGAAGACTGAGGAAGAGGAGGAGACAGCAAGGGCTAACGAAATTGGGAGAATTTGTATAGGATAGTGTTGATGTGCAGGGATGGCTCGTCAGCACAGACTCTGTGAGCCGAGGGACCCGTTCTCGGACTATATCTGCGACACTTTAAGGGCCCTACTTGGCCATTGTCAACCCCGTTCATATTGCACAAATCACCAAGGCCTCTTTGACAGCAACATCCTATCACAAGGATGTTGCTAAGGAGCCCAAGGTCAACTTGTCCATGGAAGCCAAGAGCCAAGTCGCTGACTACATGAAATGTCACAATGTGGACATACAACATATTCTCATAAGGTCATTCATTAGGTCATGAGTGATAGGTGTAGAATTAGGCCCATTAATTCTACCCTCCATATGACCATCTCTCCCTCCTAACCCCACTCTCCTGCCTTCTCCCTATCATTATTTATTAATTTTTTTATGATTTTTTTTTTTTGTATGAAACTGCCTGTAAGGGAAATTCATTTCGTTGTCTCAAATTGAGACAATGACAATAAATTTGAATACAAAACCCACACTAATCAAAAATCTATCTATCTATGCCTTAAAAATATCCACTGACTTGACCACCACAGCCTTCTGTTGCAAAGAATTCAACAGATTCACCACCCTCTGACGAAATAAATTTCTCCCCATCTCCTTCCTAAAAGATCGTCCTTTAATTCTGAGGCTGTGACCTCTCGTCCTGGGCTCTCCCACACCCACTCCATCATCATAACTGGATACAAATCCTGAAATTCCAGAATGAACCTCGTTGCGGGTTCCCAAGCACGATTGCAATATTGCAATTGGTTTAATTTCTTCGAGTTGTTTGACCAGTTTTTACAAAATGTTAAATGGTCAGCTCGACATAGACTACAAGACCCACACCAAACCCAAACCAATTAGGAGCAGACGAGGGCATTCGATCCAATTTGTGATCCCAGCTACAAAGACAGATGTCTACAGCAATTCGTTCTTCCCCCGCACAATTAAAGCATGGAATAATCTCCACCCAACTATAGTTACCCAACCAGATGCAACTAAATTTAAAGTAGCTCTTTCTTCCCAATAACCCTTTCTGGCTTAAGCCCACCCTTCACCACCTCCACAGTTTAAATTCCAATTGGAATATTTTGGAGGACCAAGAAACCAAGAACCAAGAGTTCTTCTTCCTCGTGTCCCGCCATCTTCTCCGTCACGTCTGTTCCGGTCGGTCAGTGACGGTTGACGGTCAGTGGTTGAAGAATTGGCTACTTCAGTCAGTCACTGTGGTACAGTTTCTGTCATCAGCATTGCCTGGGATGCGCCACCTGGAGGCTTCTGCATGCATCCCTTTCTTCGAGTACAATGGTTTAATGGTATACAAACAGTTTAATGGCTAAATATACAAATGGTTTCATTTCTTCAATTACAGCGCGCAGTTTTGCTCTGCTCACCGCACGAACGACACAGGAAAGGGGAAATTTTAAATAAATTTAAACCCCGCAAAAATGTGTCAAATCTGAAACTAAAACAAAAATGACAGAAACACTCACCAGATAGCAACTATGGCAGAGAAACAAAGACGGCATTTTAGGTCAAAGTATTTTCATTAAAATAACGAGCAGAGAGCAGGGGATCGGGGAGTCAAGAGTCAAGAGTATTTCATTGTCATATGTCCCAGATAGAACTATGAAATTCTTACTAGCAGCAGCACAACAGAATAGAAATGGGACAAAAGTAATATCTGATAGCGGGAATCCAGAAACGCTGAGGTGATTCCACAGTTTACGGAGCTGGCCAGTTGATAGAGTCAAGTCAAGTCAAGTCAAGTCAATTTTATTTCTATAGCGCATTGAAAAACAACTCTCGTCGACCAAAGTGCCTTACATCAGTGCAGGTACAAACTTGCTACATAGATCTAACAATACATACATAAATACATACATACAGTGTAGGGAAAAGGACAAAAAAACAACAAACACAGGGGGAAAGCCAAAGCTGATGGGATTCGAAACCAAAAGGAGATTGGTGGAAACTCCCAGAAGATCGGGCGATATCTGCAGAGATGTATTGTCACAGATAGGTGACCTTATCTTCCGTCTGGGCATTTCTGTGGACTTTGTGACTCAATAATAAATGGAACAAACATATAATTTTCGTTTCATGTTTGTATCAGAAATGGCCATTTTGGTTATGATATTGTGCTCTGTACATGGACCATAGATATCTCCTGACACCCGTATTAATCAAGAATCTCAGCGGGACAGGCAGCATCTCTGGAGAGAAGGGGAGAAACATCCAGAGATGCTGCCTGTCCCACTGAGTTACTCCAGCATTTTGTGTCTACCTTCAATTTAAACCAGCATCTGCAGTTCTTTCCTGCACTAATCCTGCACTACCTATCTCTGCCTTAAAAATATCCATTGACTTAGCCTCCATAACCTTCCGTGGCAAAGAATTCCACAGATTTACCTCCGACTAAAGAAATTCCACCCTGCATCTCCTTCCTAAAGAAACGTCCTTTAATTCTGAGGCTGTGGCCTCTAGTCCTAGACTCTCCAACCAGTGGAAACATCATAATCATACAAGGTTAATTCCCGGGATGGCGGGACTGTCATATGCTGAGAGAATGGAGTAGCTGGGCTTGTACACTCTGGAGTTTAGAAGGATGAGAGGGTATCTCATTGAAACATGTAAGATTGTTAAGGGCTTGGACACGCTAGAGGCAGGAAACATGTTCCCGATGTTGGGGGAGTCCAGAACCAGGGGCCACAGTTTCAGAATAAGGAGTAAGCCTTGCTAATGGAAGAAATGCAGCCGCCATCGTTAAAATTTGCATTTTATGCATGTTAACAAACAGTGGCGAACTGGGTCTAAAAATATTGGTTGCCAGGAGACAAAGGGGGCCCACTTCATCAGGGGCCCATTTGATATAGGGGGCCCACTTCATCAGAGGTCCACTTGCCATCGGGCAAGCTGACACCCTGGCCAGTCCACCACTGTTAACAAGAACCAAATGTAACATCTAAAAAGAAACATGTTTCCCCTGCAGCAAATAGTTAAAATGTGGAATGCATTGTCCAGGCTTAGTGGAGAATGATGAAATACTCAGTTATTTAAAACCATCCTATCGAATTGCACACACTACTGTAATTTTTTTTTTTTAAACTATGATAAAAAGGACTTACTCTGTTTCTAGTAACTAGGACAGATATATCACATCCAGAATTTCCTTTACATCAGAGATATTTATGAATCAATGCTCAATACAAACAGTGAGGGTACAAAATAAGCATGAAGAAGCCTTCTACAGCCCATTACTTTGACAGATTATCTTTCCAATGATAGACTACTTAATTAATCTCCCTGAAAGAAAGTTTCACCTAAACCTGCTGATTTGTTCCATCTGCAAAGTAAACCCGTAGATTATTTGCTTAATTTCCCCGTCACAGGTACAAGATTCACTTCGACCGACACAAAACGCTGGAGTGACTCAGCGGGACAGGCAGCATCACCGGAGAGAAGGAATGGGTGACGTTTCTAAAACCTCTTGACATCCCTGTCTATATCTCTCATTTCCCTCTCCCATGACTCTCAGACTGAAGAAGTGTCCCAACTTGAAACGTCACCCATACCACGAACGCAAGCACAACGCAAGTCTTTGCCTGCAGACTGTAAAAGCATTCGGATTGGAAAGGAGAAGCAGCAATAATGTGGCACGTGGTATGCAGATACCAGCTGACAGGAAATGGTACTTGTGTTTCGGATGGACTATTGCAACAGTTCCGTCATAAAGGGAACTTTGTGATGAAGATGAACACAGAGCAAGAAACGTCTGGCCACGACACACAACATCGAGTCTTGATCTACTCAGCCTGTGTCTTAACCTCGGCAGCTCTGATGTCGACTTACGTGGCAGTGGTAGCTTTACACCACGTCCTTGCACTGAAAGGAGACATCTCGTCGATGAGAGAGGAACTAGATACGTACAGACTCCACCTCGATCGCCTGGAAGCCCTGGCAAGATTAAATAAGGGCCAGGCAGCCAACTGGAGCAGTTCGGCCCGCCAGGTTAGTAAACGTTTCAAGAAGCGACCCTCCCCTGAGGATAAATCAAAAGACAGAATGAAATTTCGGATAAACAGATCGATCTCTGAAGGCGTGCAACAGGCCTGCGTGCAACTGATTGCCTCCAATGTCCAAAGACGGGTCGCCAGGCCAAGTAACTGTCACAAATGTGTACCAGGAAGACCACAACAATCGTGCCGAGTTGAAAGAAGAACTGATACAAGTCAGAACCAAATGGAGACGACTACTGTCCCCTGGATCCTGAGTTTGAAAAAGGGAAGTGCCCTGGACAAGAAGGGTAACAAGATCCTGGTGGTAGAATCCGGTTACTTTCTGGTATACAGCCAAGTGTGGTACAAAGATAATACATTTACCATGGGGCATTTCATCAAAAGAAATAAGGCCAGCATTGTTGGTAATGAGGCGCCCAATGTGATTCTGTTCCGGTGCATACAGAACATGTCTGCTTGCTGCCCAAATAATTCTTGTTTCACTGCTGGCATTGCACAGCTCGAAGTGGGAGATGAGCTTGAACTTGTGATACCACGTATACAAGCACAAATCGCATTAAACGGAGATGGGACATTCTTCGGAGCAATAAAACTGCTGTAAACGTTGGCCAAAGTTTTACAAGCAAATTGCCTCCCTATTTGTACAGGAAAAAAATCCCATTCTTCCTTGATTTACTGTGTTGATGAAAAATGCCTGATTTAAAAAATATATATATATATCTTACCGAAAGGGGAAATGTTTTTCTCATGCAGCAGGAAAATAGAAGGAGCAGCTAGCACACGTTTCTGCCAGGTTGAAGCAAATCTGTGAACCGACCTGGATGGAGTCATCGTGCAAAACCTTGTTCTTGCTTTGGAATTGGAGGAAATTGAAGATGCATGAAATACAGAGTAAACCAAAATCAGTTTAGTTTATCAGTTCAGTTTTCAGTTTAGTTTAATGAAGCATGCACCGATGTACATTGAAATGCTTTTGGAACTCAGCGGGACAGGCAGCATCTCTGGAGAGAAGGAGTGGGCGATGTTTCAGGTCGAGACCCTTCTTCAGACTGATCTTTTCTTCACAGAGGGGGGACAGAGGACGTTGCTGAACTCTCGGCGGAGAGAGGAGGAGAACTTCTTCAAAGAAGACAATCCTTGAGATTTGGCAGTGGAGCGGACAAAATGTGTAGGAAAGAACTGCAGATGCTGGTTTCAATGGAAGGTAGACACAAAATGCTGGAGTAACTCAGTGGGACAGGCAGCACCTCTGGAGAGAAGGAATGGGTGACGTTTCGGGTCTGAAGAAGGGTCTCGACCCGAAACGTCACCCGTTCCTTCTCTCCAGAGATGCTGCCTGTCCCGCAGAGTTACTCCAGCATTTTGTGTCTCGCAAAGAGGATTCCATAGATTCAACCATTGGGAAGTTAAGGGCTTGTCCCACTTTCATGACCAAATTCACGACCTTTTTTACTCGTGGACATTTTTCATCAGGCTAGCAGAAAAACGCCCCGGCCTACTTGATGCCACGAGTACCTACGACTAGCTACGACCTACCTACCGACCTCCTACGACCTCGAGACAACCATGCTGCGAGTATGAGTCTAGGGCAAACTCGGCAGAGGTCGTGAAAGTGGGACAGGCCCTTCACACTGCTTCCCACGACTCTTCCACGATATGCAAAACAAGAAATGCCATCTCCTCATCACGACCTCCACAACTGCCGGGGGGTTAGATTGGTATTTGATTCAAAAGGAATATTTATTTTCTCCAGAGATGGTGCCTGACCCACTGAGTTACTCCGGCATTTTGTGTCTATCTTCGGTTTAAACCAGCATCTGCAGTTCCTTCCGACACATTCAGAAGCAAATTTAAAGTCACAGGGGAGGTATAAGGGTGTGAAGAGACAAAGATAGTTCCCTTTTTTGACTGAAGCATTAAGAATAGGGAGGTCATGCTTGATCTGTATGAAACAATGTTTAGGTCAGAGCCACTACATTGAATTGGTGGATTCCATGTGGTGAAGGTATTGCCATTGTCATATTGCCACTGCCACAGCAGACTGCCATATGCTGAGAGAATGGAGCAGCTGGGCTTGTACACTCTGGAGTTTAGAAGGATGAGCGGGGATCTTATTGAAACATATAAGATTGTTAAGGTTTTGGACACGCTGGAGGCAGGAAACATGTTCCCGGTGTTGGGGGAGTCCAGAACCAGGGGCCACACACACAGTTTAAGAATAAGGAGTAAGCCATTTAGAACGGAGACGAGGAAACACTTTTTCTCACAGAAAGTGGTGAGTCTGTGGAATTCTCTGCCTCAGGTTCTCTGGATTCTTGGTTCTTGGTTCTTGGTCCTCCAAAATATTCCAAATGGAATTTAAACTGGATGCTTTCAAGAGAGAGCTAGACAGGGCTCTTAATTATAGTGGAGTCAGGGGATATGGGGAGAAGGCAGGAACGGGGTACTGATTGGGGATGATCACCCATAATCACATTGAATGGCGGTGCTGGCTCGAAGGGCTGATTGGTCTACTCCTGCACCTATTGTCTATTGTCTATTGTCACTTGGAGTAGTGAATTCCAGGTTTCAGACCTGGCTATGATGAAGGAAGAGAAATGAAACTAGATGTTGGATCTGGATTTTAAAAAAAACAGAATAACTCAGCGGGTCTTGCAGCAACTGTGGAGGCAGAGGATTCATGTCCATGTTTCGGGTTGGGACCCAAGATCAGGACCGAAGGACTATTTTGTAACTTTGTCTGTGCCCTTTAGGTGGCGACCCTTTGCATACCCTGGGTGTACAAAACAACGAATATCACTGTGACTCGTCACATGTGACAATAATGTATCATTCATTCTCTCTGAAGCCGAAGGAATCTATTTATTTCCAGATAAGAGTAGAAAGGTTGAATGTAATTGGCAATACAAGCAGCATTAAAGAATGTATATTTAAGGTAATCGGCAGCAAGATCAGAAGGAAGTTACAAGTAGTTTTTCATCCAGAATATAGTAGGGTTCTAACACTAGATGCCAGAGAGCGGGGACCAAAATCACTCTTGTATACAATAGACAATAGGTACAGGAGTAGGCCATTCAGCCCTTCGAGCCAGCACCGCCATTCAATGTGATCATGGCTGATTATCCCCAATCAGTACCCTGTTCCTGCCTTTTCCCCATATCCCCTGACTCCGCTATTTTTACGAACCCTATCTAGCTCTCTCTTGAAAGCATCCAGAGAATCGGCCTCCACCGCCCTCTGAGGCAGAGAATTCCACAGTATAATAACCACCTGAAAGAGTACTTAGCGTTTGGTCACTAAGTCAAAAGCTGGGATGTGGGAATAGTCCCCATAATTTCTCAGTTGGCACAGTGGACCAATTGGCCACATTCTGCCCCGTAAATTTATTTCTTGAACCATGAGTCTTAAAAATTATTTTAAAGGAATGAAAGAGTTATTAGACTTGTTTTCAAAAGAGCTTCAATTATTAGGGTCTTGACCCGAAACGTCACCTACTCCCTTCCTCCATAGATGCTGCCTCACCCGCTGAGTTTCTCCAGCATTTTTTGTCTACTTTCGATTTTTCCAGCTGTTTTTGCAGTTCCCTTCTTAGTCAATTATTATTATGATCTGCGATACTTCATTGGGTCTGCAGAGGAAGGGACTGCGGATGCTGGTTTACGTCGAAGAGAGACACAAAATGCTGGAGTAACTCAGTGTGACTGGCAGCATCTCTGGAGCGAATGAATGGATGACATTTCTTCAGACTCCAATCACTAACACCTTTGCTCTCCAACAATAAATTAAATCTCCTGTGTCAATGATCAGAGAAGAAATTGGCTGATAATTTAGAAATGTCTCTCTGCGGGTAAATAAGTGGATGGCTCCTTCCTGACTGGAGTCTCTCAATGGTAAATCTGACAGCATCTTCTGGTCATCTTCAGGACTGCAGTGCCTTTGTAGCTAAGTACCTGGTCCTTGTGACCAAGTTCAACAGGCTTTATCTTATCTTGATCTTATAGAGGTGTATAAAATCAATGATGAGAGGAATACATCGGGTAGATGCACAAAGTCTCTAGCCCAGAGTAGGGGAATCAAGGACCAGGGGAAATAGGTTTAAGGTGAGGGGAGGAAAGATTTAAATAGGAACCTGAAGGGTAACTGTTTCACACAAAGGGTGGTGGGTGTATGGAACGATGAGGTAGTTGAGGCAGGGACTATCGCAATGTTTAAGAAACAATTAGACAGGTACAAGGATAGGACAGGTTTAGAGGGATATGGGCCAAACGCAGGCAGGTGGACTAGTATAACTGGGACATGTTGGCTGGCGTAGGCAAGTTTGGGCAGATGGGTCTGTTTCCACACTGTATCTCTCTATGGCTTTCTTCGGTCTCCCAAGTATCTCCTGTATCCTCTAGTTTGAATATCTCATTTGCCCACCCCAAACCCTTAGCTGCGGACTGCAAATTCCTGCTTGTCAAAGCTTTCACCGAGCATTAAGTGTTCAATAACTTAGCACATAACATATTATCTTATGTGTCAGCTTCACATATCACAGAACTACAAATAAATTGACCTTGTGTAGTCTGGTCTCATATAGTCTGGCCCAAATGTGTTGAGATTTCGAGAGCAAAGGAACTTTTTCACCTTGGCATTTCAAACAGATACATTCTGTTGTGTATGATACGCAATGAGCATCCTTCCACTGTCACAGAAATATTTAGAGTTCGACAATAATCCACTGTACTATTTTCTCAATGCTTTTGTGCTTTTGGAAACTTATTTTCAAATGAAGAATACTTATCAAATGTGTATATGCAACTGTACAGGCAATCTATTGGTGTGACCATTCCTTGAAACTTGATTTGTGAATTATAGGATGACTGTGTATTGATTGTATATATATATCTATATTTCTATAATCAAAGAAATAAACATTAAAATAGAATTTAAAAAACAAATCAGTTCATCGTCAGATTCTGCCTGGATTTGGTACTCACTTCATGAATTAAGGAATTAACCACGTATTTATATTTGAGAACAGTTTAACATCTGAGAGAGCTTTAAGGGGAGTTGGTGTACGATCCTGAGCATTTTAGGCTCTTAAAGGAGCATTATTGTCAAGTCAATATCAGAAGCTAGTTGGGTTAGTTTGCTTTAGGGTTAGTAAGGGCATCAGAGGTCACGGAGAGAAGGAAGGAGAATAGGGTTGAGGGAGAAATAGATAAATGTACAGAGTCTTTTACCCAGAGTCAGGGAATCAAGAAACAGAGGACATACCATATAACAATTACAGCACGGAAACAGGCCATCTCGGCCCTACAAGTCCGTGCCGAACAACTTTTTTCCCTTACTCCCACCTGCCTGCACTCATACCATAACCCTCCATTCCCTTCTCATCCATATGTCTATCCAATTTATTTTTAAATGATACCAACGAACCTGCCTCCACCACTTCCACTGGAAGCTCATTCCACACCGCCACCACTCTCTGAGTAAAGAAGTTCCCCCTCATATTACCCCTAAACTTCTGTCCCTTAATTCTGAAGTCATGTCCTCTTGTTTGAATCTTCCCTATTCTCAAAGGGAAAAGCTTGTCCACGTCAACTCTGTCTATCCCTCTCATCATTTTAAAGACCTCTATCAAGTCCCCCCTTAACCTTCTGCGCTCCAGAGAATAAAGACCTAACTTATTCAACCTATCTCTGTAACTTAGTTGCAGTAACAAAAGGTTTAAGGTGAGGAGGGGGGGGGGGGGAGATTTCATAGGAACTTGAGGGGCAACTTTTTTACACAAAGGGTGCTAACTATATGGAACGTGCTGCTGGAGGAGGTAGTTGAGGCAGGTATTATCACAATGTTTAAAAAGCGTTCGGACAGGTACATGAATACGATAGGTTCGATGTGAAAAATATCCATTGAAGGCCTCCACAACCTTCTGTGGAAATTAATTCCACAGATTCACCAACGTCTGACTAAAGAAATTCCTCCTCATCTCCTTCCTAAAGGAACATCCTGTAAATCTGAGGCTGTGACCTCTAGTCCTAGACTCTCCCACTAGTGGAAACATCCTCTCCACATCTACTCTATCCAGGCCTTTAACTATTCAATAATGTCCCCCCCTAATCTTTCTAAACTCCAGCGAGTACGGGCCCAGTGACGTCAAATGCTCAACGTAACTTAACCGACTCGTTCCTGCGATCACTCTGGTAAATGTCCTTTGGACTCTCTCCAGTGCTAGCAAATCCTTCCTCAGATACGGGGCCCACAATTGTTCACAGTACTCCATATGCAGACTGATCAGCGCCTAACAAAGCCTCAGCATTACGACCCCCCGTTTTATATTCTAGGCTTATCGTATTAAATGCTAACATTGCATTTGCCTTCCTTACCAAAGATACTAGAGCTCCGATCTAGTATCTTTGTTCCTTACTACCGATTCGACTTGCAAATTAACATTTTGGGACTCCAAAGTGCCTATGCACCCCCATGATAGGTGCCGTTTCAGGTAGGGAGCCTTCTTCAAACTGATCTGGGTTGAAATTAGTTACAGCAGTGACTGGTCCATCCTCACTTACGAGATAGAATGTTCAACATAGAGAGTTCCAACCACGGAACCCTTCACCCTGCTCCCCACCAAAGTGGGTAAGGCAATAGAAGGGATTGACTGAGCAACTGTACTAACTTTCCTCATGGAACAAAGTACATTCTACTGCTGCATGCTTATTGAAATTTGAGGAGCATCCCCATCCACACATCCCACCATCGGATAAGATGAATTTAACCATGAATTCTTGAAACCATCTACGCCTGAAAAAGGGTCTCGACCCAAAACGTCACCTATTCCTTTTGTTTAGAGATGCTGACCGACCCGCTGAGTTACTCCCCCTTTTGTGTCTATCTCCTGTTTAAACCAGCACCTGCAGTTCCGTCCTACACATACTGCCGATTTGCTATGGAACTTCCTTTTAAGTAGAAAATATAAAATGGGCAAATGTATTAAATGGGTGCCCTGGTTTCAATAGAGAATAGTTCCAGATTCTCCCGACAACTGGAAGCTGTCTCAATCTGATGTCCGATGTATTCAAGAGAGAGTTAGATATAGCTTTTAGGGCTAACGGAATCTAGGATATAGGGAGAAAGCAGGAACGGGGTACTGATTTTGAATGATCAGCCATGATCATATTGGATGGTGGTGCTGGCTCGAAGGGCTGAATGGCCGACTTCTGCACTAATTGTCTATGTTTCTATGTCTGTCCTCAGGATTCCATGTACAACCAAGTATACCATAACTTGTCTAAACTCCATTGGAAGTATACTTGGCCTGTTCAACGTTTTGTAAATCACGGGGATTTATACCGATACAGAACCTGCCATCAACTAACAAAACTGACACAAAGTGCTAGAGTAACTCAGCGGGTCAGGCAGCATCCCTGGAGAACATGGCGGGGTGATGTATCGGGTCGGGACCCTTCTTCAGTCACTCCAGAACTTTGTGCCCTATTCTTGAAAACCAGCACTTGCAGTTCTTAGTGTCTGCCATCACCCCATAGATGCTGCTGCACCCGCTGAGTTTCTCCAGCATTTTTGTCTAACTTCGATTTTCCAGCATCTGCAGTTCCTTCTTAAACACAGGTGTGATGTTAGATTTGGGAGAACATCTCCGATGACCTCTCTTGGACCCACAATACCTCAACTCTGATCAAGAAGGCTCACCAGCGTCTCTTCTTCCTGAGGAGACTGAAGAAGGTCCATCTGTCTCCTCAGATCCTGGTGAACTTCTACCGCTGCACCATCGAGAGCATCCTTACCAACTGCATCACAGTATGGTATGGCAACTGCTCTGTCTCCGACCGGAAGGCATTGCAGAGGGTGGTGAAAATTGCCCAACGCATCACCGGTTCCTCGCTCCCCTCCATTGAGTCTGTCCAAAGCAAGCGCTGTCTGCGGAGGGCGCTCAGCATCGCCAAGGACTGCTCTCACCCCAACCATGGACTGTTTACCCTCCTACCATCCGGGAGGCGCTACAGGTCTCTCCGTTGCCGAACCAGCAGGTCGAGGAACAGCTTCTTCCCGGCGGCTGTCACTCTACTCAACAACGTACCTCGGTGACTGCCAATCACCACCCCCCCCGGACACTTATTATTATTTATTCAAATCATTTGCTCTTCCAGGGAGATGCTAAATGCATTTCGTTGTCTCTGTACTGTACACTGACAATGACAATTAAAATTGAATCTGAATCTGAATCTAAATCTGAGATTTGAGTCCCACCAATAATGAAATAAAAAGTACCCAGAGAGGCCAGCAGAGGGCACTTTATGTTTAATAAAGTCATTTACAATATGGAGTGTATGAAGCTGACATTTCTCTTCAAGAGTCAAGAGTCAAGAGTCAATTTAATTGTCATTTGGACCCCTGGAGGTCCAAACGAAATGCCGTTTCTGCAGCCATACATTACACACAAATAGACCCCAGACACAACATAATTACATTTTACATAAACATCCATCACATAGCTGTGATGGAAGGCCAAATAAACTTATCTCTCCACTGCACTCTCCCCCCCCCCCGATGTCAGAGTCAAAGTCAAAGCCCCCGGCTGGCGATGGCGATTGTCCCGCGGCCATTAAAGCCACGCCGGGTGGTGCGAGGTCGCACACCGGGTCTTGGTGTTGGAGCCCCCGGTGTGCGCTCGCAAAGTCCCGCATTCCAAGCCGCGCGGGGCAGTGGTGTCAGGCCCCGCTCCAGGAGCTCTTCGACCCCGCAACTCGGGCGGGAGAAGTCGCCGTTGCAGGAGCCCCGAAAAGCGGTCTCCCGGTGCCGCCATCCGCAGACCCGCAGTAGCAGCCTCCGAATTGCCTTTCTTCGAGAGCCAATTGGTGAATTATTAAAATGGAAAACAAAGATGCACAGGGCAAAGATGGTTAGAGTGCTGTTTCATAGAGAAGGCTCAAGAATAAGGTACAAATGTCAACCTTTTTTGGTTGTGAATCCACATTGGGCAAGATTGTTAGGTCAAGTCAAGTCAAGTTTATTTGTCACATACACATACGAGATGTACAGTGAAATGAAAGTGGCAATGCTCGCGGACTTTTGTGCAAAAGACAAACAACAAAACAACCAAACAAATTATAAACACAATCATAACACACATATTCTTTTACATAATAAATAATGGAAGGAAAAACGTTCAGTAGAGTTAGTCCCTGGTGAGATAGGCGTTTACAGTCCGAATTGCCTCTGGGAAGAAACTCCCTGGGAAGGCAACATCTTTTCAACCTGGTTCAATTATCCGTTGCTATTCGCATTGAAATGCAACAAAACTGAGTATTCTCACCACTCAGACCGAATGTTTACTGCACAACATTCAATGCAATGTGTGGGGTAATCGCTGGCCTGCACGGACTTGGTGGGCCGAAGGACCTGTTTCCACGTTGTATCTCTAAAGTAAAAGTCTAAAGATATTGTAAAAATAGAAGATACATCTTTGATTAAAGTTTTGCTTGCAGCAAGTAAGAAGCCCATTACCAGGCAGTGGCTTCATGAAAAAAGTCCAAAGCAGGAACAGTGGTTAGGAATTGTGAGAGACATATTTACTATGGAGAAACTGGCATATTCCTTGGAGAAGAGAGAAGAGAAGACCTGGGAAAAATGGAGCGTTTATTTGAGCCATGACACCCAATTAGATAAATGCCGAGCTAGATATGGGAAGATTGTGTTATATAGAACTAGATGGTATGTATGAATATTGAATTATCTCCAGATAACTAATCAATGTAATGTTTTTTTTCTTTTTTTAATTTGGTAAATGAACCACACGGTCTTATTCCAATTTTTTAATTTATTTACATTTTTTTTTCCCCTATCTACTTATTTTTTTATTTTGATTGCTGTTTTTCTTGCTTTGTTTTATTTATGGTGATGGTGTTGCACTGCTTTGTATACATCTCTTAAAAATCATTCAAAATTTAAGTGGAAAAAAAAAGCTACAGTATTAAATTAAAGCAGCACGACCCAAAGTGTTTGGAACTGAGTTGGTTCTCTAATTTTCTTCCGTGTTCAATGGGATCCCTGTTGATGCAACCGACTCTAGTGCTGTGAAACTCCAATCTTGCTCTTAGCTTTGTGTTCAAGGTGAAGGTAGACACAACAAAGCTGGAGTAACTCAGCAGGTCAGACAGCATCCCTGGAGAAAAGGAATAGGTGACATTTTGGGACTGAGAGTCAGGGGAAAGGGCAACGAGAGATGTGGGCGATGGTGTAGAGAGAAGTTGAACAAATGAATGAAAAAGATATGCAAAAAAGTTACGATGGTAAAGGAAGCAGGCCATCGTTAGCTGTGGGCTAGGTAAGAATGAGAACAGAAAATGGGGCTCAGCAAGACGGCTTTGAAGTTGGTGTTAGACACAAAGTACTGGAGCGACTCAGCGAGACAGGCAGAATCTTTGGATAGAAGGAATGGGAGCGAGACCCTTCTTCGGACCGAGTGCCAGGGTAGAGAGTAACGAGATATGGAGGCGTGCAAAGAACATGGAACTACATCAGGGGGCCAGCTTCTGACAGTTTACAACCTTAGACAGCTTGAGATAGAGCACTTCAGAAAAATAATTTGTGTTGTGATTTCTTAAATGTAACACAAGAAAATACTTTCAGATGTAAGTCCAGACACAGAACCCAAACAGCATGGAGGCCAATTTACCAGAGCCTTGATTTTTCAAGGTGGCGCGGTGGCGCAGCGGTAGTGTTGCTGCCTCACAGCGCCAGAGACCCAGGTTCGATACTGACTACGGGCGCTGTCTGTACGGAGTTTGCATGTTCTCCCCGTGGGTTTTCTCCAAGATCTTCGGTTTCCTTCGGTTTGAAACATATAAGATTGTTAAGGGCTTGGACATGCTAGAGGCAGGAAACATGTGCCCGATGTTGGGGGAGTCCAGAACCAGGGGCCACAGTTTAAGAATAAGGAGTAAGCCATTTAGAACGGAGACTTTTTCACACAGAGAGTGCTGAGTCTGTGGAATTCTCTGCCTCAGAGGGCGGTGGAGGTGGGTTCTCTGGATACTTTCAAGAGAGAGCGAGATAGGGCTCTTAAAGATAGCGGATCAGGGGATATGGGGAGAAGGCAGGAACGGGGTACTGATTGGGGATGATCAGCCATGATCACATTGAATGGCGGGGCTGGGTGGAAGGGCCGAATGGCCTACACCTGCACCTATTGTCTATTGTCTGTTGTCTATTGTCTATAGTCCTCCCATACTTCAAAGACGTGCAGGTTTGTAGGTAAATTGGCTTGATATAAGTGTAAATTGTCGCTAGTGTGTTTGTAGGATAGTGTTAATGTGCGGGGATCGCTGGTCGGGATGGACTTGGTGGGCCGAAGGGCCTGTTTCCGAGCTGTATCTCTAAACCAAACTAAAGTAATCCCCTGATTGGCCTGGGTCTCATCAACTCCTCCCATGGATGTTACTTGCCATCATCCACTCTTGTTCATTGGTGCTTGGATTCCTGAGCAATCACAAACTAGCTATCAGGAATGCCAATCATCATTGTGAAGTCAACCTATAACCACACTGTGAGCTGAGCCAGCACTATAAGTACAAGGGCCTGAGTGAGAAGTAAGACAATCCTTGAGCTTCAAGTAAGAAGATCCTTGAGCTTCAAGTAAGAAGATGGCTTCTCAAGCGACAGAACTACCACAAGGACTGTGAAGATGCCGTCAACAGGCAGATTAACATGGAGCTCAACTCCTCCTATGTTTACCTTGCCATGGTAAGTCCATTCTTTGCTGAAAGCTGTAATTCAATGAATAACTTGAACTATTTCTCTTCCTGGTGAGGATACTGCAGTATACATTTGAGTTCATGTTTTGGTCCATATTTTAGTGGCAGTCCTTCAAAGAGTTTAGAAAGCAAAACTTTCTCAAGACTGGCTGTGTTTGTTACTGGAAGTTCTCCAATTACCTTGTAGTCCATGAATGAATGAAATATATATGTAAGAGACACAATGCTGGGGTAACTCAGTGGGACTTACTCACAGTGCCCTGTTGGTGAAACTAATTCTACTTTCATGCAGTGGATGTGAAAGACTATGATATACTTTGTGCCTGGTTCTCTTATTTCCACTACATTGTCAAAGCCCAAGTATTGAACATTTCAATTAGAACATCTATGCACACACTTCATAAGGTCAAAAGTGATAGGAGCAGAATTAGGCCATTTGGCCCATCCATTCATTCATGGCTGGTCTATCTCTCCCTCCTAACCCCATTCTCCTGCCTTCTCCCCATAACCCCTGGCACCCGTACTCATCAAGAATCTGCTTTTAAAATAGCCTTTGACTTGGCCTCCACAGCCTTCTGTGGCAAAGAATTCCACAGATTCACTGCCCTCTGACCAGAGAAATTCCTCCTCGTCTCCTTCCTAAAGGAACGTCCTTTAATTCTGAGGCTGTGACCTCTAGTCCTAAACTCTCCCACCAGTGGAAGCATCCTCTCCACATCCACTCTATCCGAGCCTTTCCCTATTCACGGCATGAAACGTGTGAGTGATTATGTTGTCTTAAAGCCCCTCTGGCTTTCCCCAGCCACTTGGCAATCAATGCAGATCTGTCAAATAGCCCATGCTGGAAATGCAACGGACACACCTACACCAGAGTCTGATATCTGAAGCATAAATACTGGCCTGGAGAGGCAGCAACCAAATATCCTACAGTGGAACCTTTGGTAGCAAACTCCATCTACTGTAAATTGACACTTGGCATAACGTGACCACCAACACTACAGGATAAATTGATATCCAGGCTATGGGGGCCTTGCAGAGAATTGACGGGGTTAGTTATTATTTTTTTTAATTAACTGCTTGAGAATTAATCTAATGAATACAACGACAAAGAGCAGCTTGTGAACTCAAGGTTGCAACTGATAAGAACCGAGACACAACTGTGTGAACAACAATCCCATCAATTCATCCTAATCACCCTAGACAGATAAGGGATCCTGTTTTTCAGCAGTGTGTTCAGTTTAGTGTCCAGTATCTTTTGCCCGCTGGTTATGTCCAGTCTTTAATTCTTTCTAGTTGTAATTCCATGGTTTCTTTTTGTTTTGTTAGTTGGAACTACAGATGTTTTAATGCGCTTTTTTTTCTCTGATGCTGCATAATCCTTCTCCCTGAATAAAGAGTTCAAAATGATACAGCTGGAGTGGTGAATAATTGAGAATTTGTGTTCCTATACGGCTGGAATGTTATTCACTGATGCAGTCAGGGGGTGGTCTTGATTAAATCGAGGTTTGACACTGAATAGGCACAAAAAGCTGGAGTAACTCAATGGGGACCCGGAGTAGTGGGACCATTGTGAGAGGGGAAGGGGGGGGGGGAGAGAACAAGGGGGAGCTGGTGCAGATACTTTATAAGCACCCTTCATGTGGTAAGTAAGTTTATTGTCCAAGTATTCACATACAAGGAAATCTGCCTTGCTGCTCCTCCCACAAGTAACACATGACATACAGTGACAGTAACGAATGACTCGGAAAACACTAAACATTAATAATAAGACATTAATGATAAAACACCATTAATCAAGCATGTGGACCAACAAAATACCAGATCAACAATTTTCATACCTTGGGTATGCAAGCATAGAGCTTCACTGTGACTTGTCACGTGTCACCATAAAGTATCTCTGGAGAAAAGGAAGAGGTGATGTTTCGGGTGGAGACGCCTGATAACTGGGGTTACTAAGCAGAGTTGTAAATCTCTCCACAGTCCTCTTACTTTGACCGGGACGATGTTGCTAAACACCATTTTGCCGAGTTCTTCAGGAAGCAGTCCTATGATGAACAGAAGCACGCTGAGAAACTGATGGAATACCAGAACACCCGTGGAGGTCGGCTCTTGGTCAAAGACATCAAGGTATGTCTCCACCATTGCAGTGCAGTCTGTCTTATTCAAGTTCAAGTGAGTTTATTGTCTTGTGTCCCTGTATAGGACAATGAAATTCTTGCTTTGCTTAAGCACACAGAACATAGTCGGCATTTACCACAAAACTGATAAATGTGTCCATATACCATGTATAAATATACACACATGAATAAATAAAGTGCAAATAGCAGAAAGTGGTTATTAATAATCAGAGTTTTGTCCGAGCCAGGTTTAATAGCCTGATGGCTGTGGGGAAGTAGCTATTCCTGAACCTGGTTGTTGCAGTTTTCAGGCTCCTGTACCTTCTACCTGAAGGTAGCAGGGAGATGCGTGTGTAGCCAGGATTCCATGCAAGATTTCAAATAAGACTCTCTTTAGAAAATGATTCTACTTGAAATTTAGCATCAATCAAAATTCTAATTCTTGGTGTGCAGGAAGTCGTCGAGTCACATTTATTTATATAGCACATTTAAAAAATAACTCTTGTTGGGCAAATTGCTTTGCATTTGTTATAAGAATAGTACAAACAAACAAAGTACCTACATATATACATATAGCCCTCGCTCAGTGGACGTCAGGAAAGGCTTGGGAGTAGAGAAGTTTTTAGCCTTGACTTAAAGAAGTCGATGGAGGGGGCAGATGCTGGTTTAAACCGAGGATAGACACAAAAAGCTGGGGTAACTCAGCGGGTCAGGCAGCATCTCTGAAGAAATGGAACGGGTGACGTTTTGGGCCAAGACCCCCCCCCCTTCACCTATTCCTTTTGCCCAGAGATGCTGTCTGGCCCGCTGAGTTACTCCAGCTTTGTGTGTGTGTGTGTGTCTATCTTCTGATTCTTTGTGGCTGTTTCTTCCGCTTGTGTAATTAATCCATTTCAAGTCTAGTGTTGCTTTCCTTGGCAGAAGCCAGAGAAACATGAGTGGGGTAATGGACTGGAGGCTATGCAAAGTTCTCTGCAGATGGCGAAGGATGTGAACCAGAGTCTGCTGGATCTACACAAGCTCTCAAACCAGCACACTGACCCGAGCGTAAGTTGGCTACACTCAAATTGGTTAGTTAAGATGGGGCAGGCCTTACTTGGACTGGCTTGATTCCATTCACAGGAGGGAGGGAGTGAGTGGGTGCCAGGTTGCTTCTCGAGTTTGCCAGGAATTGGTGTAGATGGGAGGTCCACTGGCTTGCTGTCCTGAAGTACTAATGAGACTGCCATTGATTGGGCACTTGGCAACTCCCTTGAGTCCACTGTGCCACAAACAGCATGGAAGCAGGCTCTTCGGCCCAACTTGCCAACATGCCCCAGCTACACTAGTCCCACATGCCTGCATTTGGCCCATATCCCTCCAAACTGGTCCTTGTCCTATCCAAGTACCTGTCTAACTGTTTCTTAAACGTTGGGATAGTTCCAGCCTCGACTACCTCCTCTGGCAGCTCGTTCCATACACCCACTGTGTGAAAACGTTACCCCTCCAATTCCTATGAAATCTTTCCCCTTAAATCTATGTCCTCTGGTCCTTGACTATAGCTATTCTGGGCAAGAGGCTCTGTACATCTACTCAATGTATTCCTCCCATGTTTTTATACACCTGATGCTCCCAATCAGACGTAAGTGTGAAAGCACTGGATCGCTGTGTGTCTGGTTCAGGATGTGACTACATTCTCTCTGTCCTTCCAGCTGCGTGAATTCTTGGAGCGCCACTACTTGGATGACCAAGTGAAGATGATCAAGAAGCTTGGAGATTACGTCACCAATCTGAAGAGATTGGGAGCCCCTGAGAATGGCCTGGGAGAGTACCTGTTTGACAAGCTCTCCCTGAAGTGAACAGGAGGTGAAAGTTGAAGCTTTATCTGAATTGTCATGTTCTCATCTCATTTGACTGTACAAAGCTGTGGAATGCTAATAAAATATTTATTCATGGCCTGGCTTTTGTCTCCAAGTTGCTTTTTTTTTTATTTAAAAAAAAAAAAAAGATATTTGTTCAGAGTTGCAACTGTTTTGCACTGAGGTAACACGGTGGTACAACGGTAGAGTTGCTGTCTTACAGAGCCATGCGACCCAGATTCGATCCTGACTACTAGTGAAATGACCACGTGGGTTTTCACTGAGATTTTTGATTTCCATCCACACTCCAAAGACTTACAAGTGTGATTAGAATCTTGTCAAGTCACATTTATTTATATAGCACATTTAAAAAAGAACTCTCGTTGGCCAAAGTGCTTTGCATTTGTTATAAGAATAGTATAAACAAACAAACTACATACATATAGCCCTTGCTCAGTGGGCGTCAGGAAAGGCTTGGGAGTATAGATAAGATTTTAGTCTTGACTTAAAGGAGTCGATGGAGGGGGCTGTTCTGATGGGAAGAGGGATGCTGCTGTTCCACAGTCTAGGAGCTGCAACCGCAAAGGCACGGTCGCCCCTGAGCTTATACCTAGACCGCGGGACTAGCAGCTCCAAGTCGGACGATCTGAGGGACCTGGAGGTGGAGTGGTGGGTGAGAAGACTTTTAATGTAGGAGGGGGCAAGCCCATTGAGGGCTTTGTAGACATAGAGGAGGGTCTTGAAATGTATACGGAACTGCACAGGGAGCCAGTGGAGAGAGGCCAGGATCGGGGGTGATGTGGTCTTGTATGCACTATAGTGGATTTCCAGTTTGCAATAAGTACAAAAATACCGATGGCTCATTAGAATGGGACTGTCTGGGTGAAAAAATTGGCTTTCTGTTTGCCTATTCTAGTGTTACAGACAAGCCTCTGTTCCTGCAGACCATCTTTCCTGTGAAAAGAACACTGCAGCAGACTTGGTGTCCACTATATCAGTTCTTTAGGGTGCATGTGGAAATCAACCAAACATTTTGGGTGGTACGGTGGCATAGCAGTAGGGTTGCTGCCTTACAGCATCAGAGACCTTGGTTTGATCCTGACTACGGGTGCTTGTGTGTACGATCTCCCTGTCACCTGCATGGGCTTTCTCTGAGATCTGGTTTCCTCCCACACTTCAAAGACGTGCAGGTTTGTAGGTTAATTAGCTTGATTGCCCCTAGTGTGTGTTGGGGTGGTGTTAATGTGTGGGGATCGCTGGTCGGTACGGACTTGGGAAGCTGAAGGGCCTGTTTCTGCACTGTATTTCTAAACTAAATTTACTGGAGCTGCTGGGTGAGGTGGGTCAACTCATAAATTGGCCAGTTTCTCTTTTATGCAGCAATAATTGGTTAAATAACCAACTTCAAACTTTCCACACATGCAATCCAAAAAATGAGGGTATGGATTAAATAAACTTATTCCTTGTCAAGTATTTTCATTTGGAGTGATACAGCATACATGGGCTGTTTGGCCCAGACTTGTCAATGCCAACTGGGTTGCCTATCTCAATGGTTCTTTATTGCCACGTATGTATAACACCCTAAAATTATTTTGCATAAACCACAGTTGCCATATTTTGGCACTGATTACAAAGGAAAAAAAAGTCCAGTCCACATACTGAAGTTTGTGACACCCTGTGTTTGTGAGCCTGTGTTTTTGGCATGTTCCTCCAAACCATTGCTCTGTACCTGTCTAAATGTCCTGCATTCAATGCTAAGATTGCATGTTCCACATACCCACTATCTTCACTTAAGATGGACACAAAAAGCTGGAGTACTCAGCCGTTAGGACAGCATCTCTGGAGAAAAGGAATAAGTGACGTTTCAGAGCGAGACCCTTCAGACTGAATCTTGATTCAGATGGTTAGAAACCTCTGATTTTCGTTGATCCAAGCATGTTTAGTTATCCTTCACTGACGTCCTGCCAGAACTGAGTTTACTCAGTCATTCAGAATATAAAGGGAGGGGGGCAGGTCATGGCACGAAAGCGTAGTGGTAGAGTTGCTGCCTCACAGCGCCAGAGACCTGGGTTCGATCCTGACTACGGGTGCTGTCTGTAGAGAGTTTGTATGTTCTCCCCGTGACCCGCGTGGGTTTTCTCCGGGATCTTTGGTTTCTATCCACACTCCAAAGATGTACAGGTTTGTAGGTTTATTGGCTTTGGTATAATTGTAAATGAATGGTCCCAAGTGTGTGTGTGTGTGTGTGTGTGTGTGTGTAGGATAGTGCTAGTGTGCAGGCCTAATTCTGCTCCTATCACTTATGATCTTATGATACATGTCCATTCTTCAGGCAGGGAAAGAGACTGTTCATGGCATCCACAGCTATGTATCCATTTCATACTTCAATGGTTGGTTTGATTGTTCGCACAGACATCTTGATTACTTTGAACAAGGATCGTACCAACAGCATTACCGTTTACAACCTTAACTCAGTCAGACAACTTCAGAGAAAATACAAAATGATTAACATTTCTCCTAACGTTGTGACTTCCACAGTGCATAACACAACAAAACACTTTCAAATGCCAACGAGGAAACTCAAAAGCTGCAACATCAGAGGGACCAATTGCCAAGAACCTGGAAAAATCCAAACATCAAGTGCGAGGATCGGGTGCGGTCTGCAGAGTTTGCATGTTGTCCCCTTAACCTGTGTGGGCTTTCTTTCTCCAACATCCCTGGGTTCCTCCCACACTCCAAAGATATACAGGTTTGTTGGCCTGGTATAATTCTAAATTGTCCATTGAGTGTATAGAATAGTGTAAATGTGCGGGGATCGCTGGTCGGCGCGGACTCAGTGGGTCGAAGAGCCTGTGTCCACGCTGTATCTCTAAACCGTCTGTCACAACAAATTCACTACTTGTATTTTAGAAATGCTTGCCTGCCTATCTTCCTGCCCATATGGAGTGGTATGTTTTCTGTTCCTACCCATATGAGTATGGAATGCTAATTGTTGCAGGCTGGGTCGTTTAATAATATTATTTTAGTCAAAGGATATGTTTTTAATCATGGACCAGAAAAGGGAGAATAACATCTTGCATTTCAGCTGTTTTACATCAATCACTTATAGGAAATCAACTGCACTTTTAAAAAACAAATGCATCAATCTTTGAGTCTTTACTGATTGAGTTGGAATGTGAGGTAGGATTAAATGTCAGCCGTTAATTTTAATTAAGTCGCCAATAAACTGCAAAAGTTGTACGTCCCAACCTGCCTGATACTTTTTCCACTCAGAAGCCAGAGCAAGATGAATGGAATAATGGATGCTTAGCACCAGGCAAAGAAAAGGAGATGAGAACCAAAGTCTATTAGCAATTAAAAAAACAGATTCACATGTAAGTTGTTTTGACTGCATTTCAAATACTTGAGCTTTGTGTTATAACAATATTTAAAACAATTTGCACTGCAGATATCAATCTTCTTTTCCTAATCATTACTTGAGACCTGGTCTTTAATTAGGCATCTGCCTGAACAAAATCTCCATTGTTCGTAAGATCATAAGTGATAGCAGCAGGATCTTATAAAACATTTGAAATTCTTAAGGGATTGGACAGGCTAGGTGCAGGAAAAATGTTCCAAATGTTGGGGGGGGGGGGGGGGGTCCAGAACCAGGGGTCACGATGTAAGAATAAGGTGTCGGCCATTTAGGACTGAGACAAGGAAAAACGTTTTCACCCAGCGAGTTGTGAATCAATGGCATTCTCTGCCACAGAAGGCAGTGGAAGTTAGCCCTAAGAGCTCTACCTAACTTTTGCTTGGATGTTTTCAAGAGAGAGTTAGATAGAGCTCTTAGGGCTAACAGAATCAAGGGAATTGGGGGAGACAGCAGGAACAGGGATGATCAGCCATGATCATATTGAATAGCAGTGCTGGCTCATGGGGCCAAATAGCCTGCTCCCACAACTATTTTCTATGTTTCTATGTAGAATTAGGCCATTGAGCCCATCAAGTCAACTCCGCCATTCAATCATGGCTGAAATATCTCTCCCTCATAACCCCATTCTCCTGCCCTCCCTATAACCCCAGACACCCATACTAATCAAGAATCTATCTATGCCTTGAAAAATATCCATTGATTTGACCTCCCTTCTGTGCGAAGAATTGCACAGATTTGCCACCCTGTGATTAAAGACATTCCTCCTCATTTCCTTCCTAAAGGAGTGTCCTTTGATTCTGAGGCTATGACCCCTGGTCATAGTCTCTTCATTGTAATTGTGTGGGTGTGAATATTAGCATTGCAAATTAATGCACATCTATCTTCTGTAATTGGCTTTACCCAAAAGCTATTGAGAAATCTGCAGTGTCCTTTGTTACCTGAGGGATACTGGCATCGGCAGGAACCATTTCCACTGTTGTCCTGGGATGATCAAGAAGCTTGTGGATCGTATATCGCCAACCTAAGGAGACTGGGATCCCCCTAGAATGGCCTGGGAGAGAACAAGCTCTCCCATTGGGGAGTGTGAATGACCAAATTCGCTGTAGGGATATTATCTTTAATAACCATTGGATTGTCCCTTGGGGAAGAGAGTTCCCAGAGATTCACCACTCTCTGTGTGAAAAAAATCTTTATCATCTCGGTTTTAAAGGATTTCCCCCTTATCCTTAAGCTGTGACCCCTTGTCCTGGACTTCCCATACATCGGGATTCACTTTGACATGTATCCTGTCCAATCCCTTAAGAATTTTATAAGCCACAAGATCCCATACAATCCCAGGTTCTAGAGAGTATAGTGAAAGTCTATCCAGTTTTCTTCATTTTGCAGTCACACAAAAAAGCAGTCTGCTGAAATTCTGTAACACTCCCTCTATCAATAATCCTTCCTCAGATTTTCCAAAACTGGAAGAATACTCCAGCATGATGCCCAAGGCAGTGTACAACTGCAGAACCTCCCTGCTCCTATTCTCAAATCCTGCCTTACAAAGCTAACATTACAGCGGCAGAGTTCACTGCCTGCTGCACCTGCGCCTACTTTCGGACTGGTGCTGCCTGACACCCAGAGTCTGCTACATCTCCCCTTTCCCGTCGGCCAGTTTTTAGATAATAGCTTTGGGATCGTTCCTCACTCCAAAGGAGTACAGTTTTCCCCGTTAGAATGGCCTGGGAGAGTACAAGCTCTCCCACTGGGGAGTGTGAATGACCAAATTCACTGTAGGGATATTATCTTTACGACATTGGATTGTCACTTGGGTGAAGAATAAACCCAGAGCATCAAATCGCCTTGTTAATGTACACTTTTAGTCACAAATTCTATACTGGTGTTGAAGCCCCAATGTCATACATCTTGATTCACTTTGAACATGTATCAAAGGTATCAAAGGTATTTTATTAGCCACAGTCACATACACCCAGGTGTAGTGAAGTGAAATGCTTTTTGCCATTTTGCAATCCACAAGGACTGCAGTTGGGTGGGGCGGTAATAACCAGGTTGTACTATTTGCTGCACCTATTTTAGTGGAATATAAATAACCCACAAAATCTAACTACATACTTTCAAGTCGTTTGATGTGCTAAAGCAAAATCAGCTTTCTAAGGTTGACCTTTAAAATTAGATTTAAGTTTGTCTTCAACCCTTCATCTGTCATCTTGGAAAGATGTTTCAGTTGTAAGTTGTTTCAGTGAATCTTCAATATGGGCACCTGATTTGCAGAGCGTAGGATTGATTACAATAATTTGGGGGAGGCTGTGTGGTGCATCTGAAAATGCATTGCAATTTCACAATTAGGGGACGGCACAGTGGCACAGTGGTAGAGTTGTTGCCTTACAGCGCTTGCAGCGCGGAGACGCGGGTTAGATCCCGACTACGGGTGCTGTCTGTACGAAAGTTTGTAGGTTCTCCCCGTGACCGCGTGGGTTTTCTCCGAGATCTTCTGGGTATTAGGGGTTTTGTGGAGAAGGAGGGAGAATAGGGTTGAGAGGGATAGATCAGCCATGATTGAATGGAGTAGACTTGATGGGCCTAATGGCCTAATTCTGCTATTACTTATGACCTTACGTGTACTTGCACCCCACAGCCCTGCTTTCCATGAAAACTCTGCGCTGAACTAACTCGACTAATGTAATAACTTTTATGTACCTAGGCCGTATTTTAACACACTGTTTCAGATATTGACAGGGTGGCACAGTGGTAGAGTTGCTGCCTCACAGCGCCAGAGACCCGGGTTCGATCCTGAATCGGGTGTTGCTTGTACGTTCTTACCGCAAAAGCATGGGTTTTCTCCAGATGCTCCAGATGCTCCGTTTTCCACCCACGTTCCAAAGACGAGCAGGTTTGTAGGTCAACTGGCTTCTGTGAATTGTCTTAGACCGATAGATTCTTGATTAGTATGGGTGTCAGGGGTTATGGGGAGAAGGCAGGAGCAAGCGGTTAGCAGGGAGAGATAGATCAGCCATGATTGAATGGCGGCATAGACTTGATGAGTCGAATGGCCTAATTCTGCTCCTATCACTTATGAGCGCACCAACTTGAACTATCAACCGGACACAACTAAAATTGAGGGTTTTGGCCTGAAACGTTACCTATTTCCTTCGTTCCACAGATGCTGCTGCACCCGCTGAGTTTCTCCAGCATTTTTGTCTACAACTAAATTTAAGGAAGCTCTTCTTCTCCAAGAATCCTTTTTTTTTTGCTTAAGTCCACCGCCAGTTTAAATTCCATTTGTAATATTTTGGAGAACCACCATCTGCAGTTGCTTCCTATTCAAAATGGTGGCCGGGGCACATGGCGGCGGGAATCAGATGCGTCGATCAAGATGGCGGCCGGCGGTGCCACGGATGCGACCTTCTAAACATGACTTCCAGCAGCAGACAGGGGGACAGTCTGAAGAAGGGTCTAGAGCAGAAACGCCAACCATTTCTTCTCTCCAGAGATGGTGTCTGTCCCGTTGAGTTCCTCCAGCATTTTGTGTCTATCTTTGGTGTAAACCAGCATCTCCACATGTGGCTGGGTCAGGTGTGGGCAAGGGGGATTGGAGGAGATGGGAGCTAGGCGGGGGAGAGTGTCGGTGGCTGGGTATAGGTTGCTCCTCTGATCGAGGAAGAACCGGAGGGCTTTGAGGCCATCCTGGTGGGGGATGGAGGTGTAGAGTGACTGGACGTCCATGGTGAATGTGAGAAAGGGGTTAATAGGGATGGTTGATTTATACCAGAACTCTGAAAAATATAACTTAGAAATAAATGAGCTTATCAGCAGAAGCCAGACTGCTGGTAGAATAAAGTAACAATATACAGAACAGAGAGAAATTCTAGATAAAAAGTAGCAAACAGATAAAAACTTCAGCAGAAGCCTTGGGAGTCTTTGACGTCAGGAGATGGTCCGAGACATTCCTGGACATTCTCGTGGGAATGTGGGCTTTATGTTATGATTGGACGAAACTCGATGGGGAGACATGAGGTAGTGACCATAGTGAAAAATGGTATAAAGATAGAAAGCATCTCCATTTTCTTTGTGCCTCTAGGGGACATCAGAGGAGAGGCACCTATTCTGCAGAATATGAAATTAATAAAAACACTTCTTTGTCTGAATTTGTCTCCAGAGCATTTGTGATTTTTGAATCTCACAGTGAAGATGAGTGGGTGAGGGCCTGGAGAGTGGAATGCGCGTAGACGGCGGAGAGTGTCTGAGGTCTTGAACATAGGTGGGAAGGGATTTGACCAAGGGGGATAGTATGGGGTCGGGGTATGTGGAGATGAGTTCGGTGGTCAAGTTGGGCCTCTGTGTGACTCTGAATGCCTCGCTCAAGATGGCGGCCGGCGGTGCCATGGATACGACCTTCCAAACATGGCGTTCAGCAGAAGACAGGTGGGACAGCCTGAAGAAGATAGTCTTCTAGACCAGAAACGCCACCCATTTCTTCTCTCCAGAGATGGTGTCTGTCCTATGTCCTGTTGAGTTCCTCTAGCATTTGTGCCTATCTTTGGTTTATCTGCACATGTGGCTGGGTCAGGTTTGGGCAAGTTGGGCCTCTGTGTGACTCTGAATGCCTCCTTCAAGATGGCGGCCGGCGGTGCCACCCCTGGCTGCGACCTTCCAAACATGGCGGCCGCCATGTTTGGAAGATCGCAGCCAGGGGTGGCACCGCCGGCCGCCATGTTTGGAAGGTCCCAGCCGGGGGCGGCACCGCCGGCCGCCATGTTTGGAAGGTCGCAGCCGGGCGGCAAGCGCTTGTGACCAACCAGGGGCCGTGTTGCGAGGTGGTGGTTGCTAGGGACGGCGGAACGCGGACGCCGATGGGGAGTGTGTGGCTGGGCCGCGGCCTACTCTGCCGCCTCGGGTGCAGGGCGGGCCCGCTGCTGCCACCAGCCTGGGGACACGGACAGCTCAGGAGAGCAGCTCATGGCCGGGGCTCCGACTGCAGCCCCCGGCGCCACAATTACCCCAAGGAATGCGAGGATGCCATCAACAGGCAGATCAACACGGAGTTCCGCGCTTTCTACGTCTACCTGTCCATGGTGAGAGAAGGCAGGCACCTGGTCACCATGTCATAGAAACATTAACGCTATCCTATAAACACGCTCGGGACTATTTACACTTATGCCAAACCAATTTACCGACAAACCTGGACGTCTTTGGAGTGTGGGAGGACAATAGAGGATAGTTGAGGCCAGTTCATTGGCTATATTTAAGAGGGAGTTAGATGTGGCCCTTGTGGCTAAGGGGATCAGGGGGTATGGAGAGAAGGCAGGTACGGGGTACTGAGTTGGATGATCAGCCATGATCATATTGAATGGCGGTGCAGGCTCGAAGGGCCGAATGGCCTACTCCTGCACCTAATTTCTATGTCTATGTTTCTATGGTAACCCTAATCTCACTTTAGCAATTGGTGCATGTGACAATAAATATCTCTTCTCTCTCTTAAACCGATAAGGCATTGAAATTCATCATTGAGATTGACAAGGCGTGGATACAGGGCCTTAACAGCATTATAGGCCCCCGGGCAAAGCAGTGCACTGGGGCCCCTACTTACACATTTAGTTTTAGTTCCCGTTTTTTCACATCACTATAATCTCAATCTGGACACTTACTCCTGGCCTTCAATGCGTGTTCACTAAATTTGTCTCTAATTTCCCAAAGACAGGATTTCAGAGACTCAGGAAGATTCACGCAGAGAGTGGTGAATCTCTGGAACTCTCTGCCACAGAGGGTAGTTGAGGCCAGTTCATTGGCTATATTTAAGAGGGAGTTAGATGTGGCCCTTGTGGCTAAGGGGATCAGGGGGTATGGAGAGAAGGCAGGTACGGGATACTGAGTTGGATGATCAGCCATGATCATATTGAATGGCGGTGCAGGCTCGAAGGGCCGAATGGCCTACTCCTGCACCTAATAAATTTAAAAAAAAAAAAAAATAATAGACAATAGGTGCAGGAGTAGGCCATTCGGCCCTTCGAGCCTGCACCGCCATTCAATATGATCATGGCTGATCATCCAACTCAGTATAGGGTGATTTCACTAAAGGTCACTGGAGCGTAGATCCGCACCCACGTGACCAAAATTCTCAAGTGGAGGACACTCGAGGGTTCGGTACATGTTAGTTAGTGGATGGGAAAAAACGCATTTTCCCACCCGTTTACAAAAAGTAAGGCGAGGTTGTGACTTAATTTTGATAAATTCAGCGGTGACCGTGAGGCATAATTACCTAGATTTTGGACCTTAAAAAAGATAGCAAATGTAAGGTAAATTTCCGAGGTTGCACTGAAGGTGCCAAACCGACTTGAAATGAACAGCCGACATTTGACGTGGATATTTTTTTTTCCAAAATATGGGAATTATCGGTAGCTCGCTGAATTTCACCCCGACTGGCATTAGTAAATTGCAGCTCACAAATTCGTCGTTTTCAAACGTTTTTAAATTCCCGATATTTTGGAAATTTAAATATCCACGGCAAATGTCCACTAACATGTACCGAACCCTCGAGTGTCCTCCACTTGAGAATTTTGGTCACGTGGGTGCGGATCTACGCTCCAGTGACCTTTAGTGAAATCACCCTATAACCAATTTGTTTGGAAGGATATAGGTTATTAGTATATGCAATGGTGTTGTTTGATCCACACTCCATGCCAGTTGGTGGCAGTAATGCACCAAAAAAGTTGTTTGCCAACCGCCAAAAAACACTACATAGAAGAAGAAGAAGAAGATCCAACTCAGTATTCCATCCCTGCCTTCTCGCCATACCCCCTGATCCCTTTAGCCACAAGGGCCACATCTAACTCCCTCTTAAATATAGCCAATGAACTGTGGCCTCAACTACCTTCTGTGGCAAAGAGTTCCAGAGATTCACTACTCTCTGTGTGAAAAATGTTTTTCTCATAGAGTAGACTATCATATAGTGGTACAGCCCTTCAGCCCAACTTGCCCATACCAGCCAACACGTCTCAGCTACACTAGTCCCCACCTGCCCACGTTTGGCCCATATCCCTCCAAACCTGTCCTACCCATGTACCTGTCTAACTGTTTCTTAAACATTGGGATAGTCCCTGCCTCAACTACCTCCTCTGGCAGCTTGTCCCATAGCCTGACCACCCTTTGTGTGAAAAAGTTACCCCTCAGATTCCTATTGAATCTTTTCTCCTTCGTCTTAAACCTATCTCCTTTAGTCCTCGATTCCCCCTCTCTGGGCAGGAGACCCTGTGCATCTACCCAATCTATTCCTCTTAACCTGTCCTACCCATAGAAACATAGAAAATAGGTGCAGGAGTAGGACATTCGGCCCTTCGAGCCTGCACCGCCATTCAATATGATCATGGCTGACCATCCAACTCAGTATCCTGTACCTGCCTTCTCTCCATACCACTTGATCCCTTTAGCCACAAGGGCCACATCTAACTCCCTCTTAAATATAACCAATGAACTGTGGCCTCAACTACCTTCTGTGACAGAGAATTCCAGAGATGTCCCAGCAGATCTCCACCCAACTATAGTTACCCAACCAGACGCAGCTAAATTTAAAGTAGCTCTTTCTTCCCAATAACTCTTTCTGGCTTAAGTCCTCCCTCCACCACCTCCAGTTTAAATTCCATTTGGAATATTTTGGAGGACCAAGAAACCAAGAATCCCAACACAAAACACTCTGCAAACCCCAGCAGGGAGACATGGAGAGGATGAGTGGTCTTCAATTCAATTCGATTCAATTTTTATTCCATGTCATTTGAACCTCAGCGAGGCTCAAATGAAACTCCGTTTCTACAGCCACACAAACAAAACAATTCCTGCAAGACACCCAAACAATTCAATTCACACAAACATCCATCACAGTGAGTCTTCTCCTCACTGTGATGGAAGTCTTATAGAGATCGTGAGGAATAGGCAGGATAAATGGGTAAAGATCCCAACACAAACACTCTTGGAGAACCCAGCTTACACCTAGGGAGGGCTACCAGAGAGTAGGCTGGGACTTCATTCCTTGGAGTGCAGGAGGATGAGGAGTAATCTTGCAGACATCAGAGGAATAGGTAACGTAAATGAGTAAAGATTTACCCCTATCACCCTGTTGGGGTTCCCAACACAAACACTGAAAACCTCACCAGGGAGACATGGTTTCACCTGTAGGGAGGGCTACCATAGGCCATCTGTAACAAAAGAGTCTAAGCACTGACCATTGATAATGGCATTGCTAGCTGCGTTTTCCACATCCTAGTGGCCATCAACTTAATGGTCAATGGTGCATTATTGTCATCTGTGCAAACGGCCAGTGAAATTATTTTCTTACATACAGTTCAGTAAAGTATTGCCATACCTAAGTACAATCCCGATTAACAAAGTGTACAGAATTAGTCCCCGCATGCAAGAGGGCCAGGTTTTGGCGCTATTTTGAAAGTCCAGTCCGCACTTTAAATCTTAATGAGTGGTGCCCGATCTACACAAGCCCCAGGCTGCTGCAGGTCCTCCAGCCGTTGCCTTCCTTGGACAAAATGTGTAGGAAGGAACTGCAGATGCTGGTTTAAACCAAACATAGATGCAAAATGCTGGAGTAACTCAGTGGAACAGGCAGCATCTCTGGAGAGAAGGAATGGCTGATGAGTAATCTTATAAAGATCATGAGGAATAGGCAGGATAAATGGGTAAAAATCCCAATACAAACGCACTGCAGACCCCAGCAGAGAGATGGCTTCCTCCATCGGGAGGGCTACCATAGAGCAGGCTAGGACTTCATTCCTAGGAGTGCAGGAGGATGAACAATCTTATAGAGATCACGAAAAATAGGTAGGATAAAGATCCCAAAACAAACACTCTGCAAACCCCAGCTTCCCCCAGTTGAGAGGGCAACAGATTTGGAAAATGGTGCTTAGGCAAAGCATCAGCAATAATCTTATTGAATGTTGAAGAAGGCATAGCTCCCATCATCCCTTTGAACACCAGTGTTCATAAAAGTCTCATGACTCCAGTAGAGGCCAAATATGCCCCCTAATCCCAGCGGGGTAGTGCTTCATATCTATTCATAGTAGGGTAGTGTTATATATCTATTGACATGATCCAAAATAATTCAACATATAGCCTCTCAATTCCTTTCCATCCAGCTATACAATTGGCTGGTATTGTACCTCACAGCTACAGTAACCTAGGTTTAATTTTTCCTCTCATGGAGCCTCTCAACTCCCATCAACTCAGCTGATGTTATCTGAATGGACTGTGTACATTCTATAACTGAGTCACTTTTCCCCAGGAAACTTGCAAAAACAGGTAGTTATGTGAGTTGCATAATCCGTTGGGAGAATAAAATGACATGAGTGAGATTAGTGTAAATGGGTGATGGTAGGTATGGACACGGGTGGGTGAAAAGGCCAGTTTCTGTGCTGCATGACTCCATGACAATCTTGGTCAAACCTCTTTGCAATCTCACCATGCCAATTAACAATCAATATCTTCACTCCATACCACCACAACCCAGCAACAATTACAAAAGCCAAAATAAAAATGGTAACTAATCAATATAGAAGCAGCACAAAGTAAGATAATTGTTTCAAATTTAAAAAAATCACAAGATTTAACGCTATTCACAACAGAGGTTGGGTCCAAATTCACTTGCTATTCTTGTATAAAATGGAGTAGGATGAAGATAAAACAAGCAAATACAGTTTTTTCTGGACACAACAATCTGGGCCTAATCTATAGAGAGAAAAGAATAACACTTTTAATTGCCCAATTATAGAAGTAGAAGATGTCTGAAATGACTAGTTTTAAACAAATAGATAATGCAATGCTATTCAGATAATTAAGGTGATATAGATAAACCAAACAAAGTCGATTTGAAAATCTTTATGTTCTGTGCATACGTATAAAGTTATTATAATCTCCTAAATTAGAGGCACGTCTTAGCTTCCAGTGGTGAGAGAATTGAAGTTTATTTAATACGACAAGCGTGAAATTTTACATCAGTTTCCACTATTAATGAGATACAGGACATCAAGACATCAGAAACTCCTGAACCATATTTGTGTTAATGATTTTTCCTCATTGTTTTTGAAATGTAAGAATCAGTTTAGCCATAACAACCTCTCACTAACAAGGGACTGATAGCAGCTAGGTAGTGTGGCTGTGTCTTAATAATGTTTGTTTAAAGATAAATAATGGTCAGGTCACAAGGAGCAAACACCCCTGTTCTTCCTCAAAATTATGCTAGTTGGATCCTTGATCAAAGCACCAGGCAAAGGTCACATGCAACAAAAGAGTCTAAACACTGACCCTTGACATCTAATTGCATTACTAGCTAAGTTTTCCACATCCTAGTGGTCACCTATGCCCAGTAATTCAACTTAATGGTCAAAAGTGCTTTATTGGCACAGGTGCAAATGCACTTTGAAATTCTTTTCATACATACAGTTCAGGAAAGTATTGCCAGAACTAAGCACAATCCCCGATTAGAAAAGTGTATGGAATTAGTCCACTGAAACCGCATGCTTGAGGCGCCATGTTTTGGCGCTATTTTCAAAGTCCAGTCCGCGCTTTAACTCTTATGAGCGGTGCCCGATCTAGGAAAGTCCCAGGCTGCTGCAGATTCTACAGCCGTCGCCTTCCTTGGACGTCTGGATCGACAAGCGAACCGACATTCCTCTTCTCACCCATTGGATAAGCCTCAGCTGCAAGAGTAGGTCAGACTGTGTGTCCTTCAGTGACCAGTGCCCTAAAACCTCAAAGCTCAAACCATACGCTCCACTTACCTGGATGAGTGCAGCTCCAATATCACTCAATGAGTTTGAATACTACCAGAACATAGCCGCCTGGTTAGTTGGCACTCCATTCTCCTCATCCTCTTCAGCTATTCATTCTTCTTCATCATCGTGGCTGCTGTTTGTGTCATCTACAAAACGCAGTGTCAGTGTCTGGAGTGCAACTAAAACCTGCAACCTCTGATTCGGACGTGAAAGTGCTGTCCTTGAAGTTACCTTTCTTTAGCAGTGTTTAGAAACTGGCTGTTGATCCTGTCAAGGCCAGATCACAGGGAGTGTTTGTTAGAATCCCCCATACCTTGAAGCAGTAGCAGCGAGAGGGAAGCAAGTTATGTCCTTGCCAGGGTGATGTGCTCCTTGACATGTAATAGAGTTATAGAGTGATACAGTGTGGAAACAGGCCCTTCAACCCAACTTGCCCATGCCAGCCAACATGTCCCAGCTACACTAGTCCCACCTGCCCGCGATTGGCCCATATACCTCCAAACCTGTCCTATCCATGTACCTGTCTAACTGTTTCTTAAATGCTGTGATAGTCCCAGCCTCAACTACCTCCTCTGGCAGAAGAAATGGGTGACGTTTTGGGTCGAGACCCTTCTTCAGACTGAAAAAGGGCCTCAACCCGAAACATCACCCATTCTTTCTCTCCAGAGATGCTGCCTGTCCTGCTGAGTGACTCCAGCTTTTTGTGTCTATCTTCTGACATGGGTTATTTCTGTTTCAGTCATATTACTTCGAACGTTGTGACGTTTCGTTGAAAAACTTTGCCAAGTTTTACCTGCAGCAGTCCGTCGAGGAGCAGGAGCATGCTGAGAAGCTGATGATGTTTCAAATTAAGAGAGGAGGCCGCATCATCCTGCATGATATTAAGGTTAGTGGGAGTGAAATATCCCTGTCCCTTCTAATTACTTTCTTCAGCTTCTAGCCCTAGTCTTGTCAGTCACCTTTAGTCGGCCTGTGGACTATCATAGAGTGGTACAGCCCTCCAGCCCAACTTGCCCATACCAGCCAACACATCTCAGCTACACTAGTCCCCACCTGCCCACGTTTGGCCCATATCCCTCCAAACCTGTCCTACCCATGTACCTGTCTAACTGTTTCTTAAACATTGGGATAGTCCCTGCCTCAACTACCTCCTCTGGCAGCTTGTCCCATAGCCTGACCACCCTTTGTGTGAAAAAGTTACCCCCCAGATTCCTATTGAATCTTTTCTCCGTCGTCATAAACCTATCTCCTTTAGTCCTCGATTCCCCTCTCTGGGCAAGAGACCCTGTGCATCTACCCAATCTATTCCTCTCATGGTGTTCTACACCTCTATAAGATCACCCCTCAGTCTCCTGCGCCCCAATGAATAGAGTCCCAGCCTACACCTCAATCGTGCACAAAGATCCAGAAATTAAATCTGTGACAGTAAGTGTGGACTAAGTAGGTGGGGACATGATAGGTGGAATATAATGTGGAAAATGTGAGCAAACGCGTTTTTAGTGAAATGGTAAAACGACATTCCTGTAATATTTTTAATGATGAGAGATTAAAAGCATCATCAGTATGCAGAGTGACGTGCGAGTCATTGTGTATCCCTGAGGTTAAAATGCAGGTAGAGCAAGGCAAAGGTGCATTGGGCTTCATGCAAGAAGATCTGAGAATAACAGTAAAGACTTCTAAATGAAATAAAACCCTGATGAAAACACACCTGGGATTTTCCAGAGGTCTAGTAGTTTCATCTGACGTAAGAACCACTTCCAATAGAGTGAATGCAATGACAGTATAATTCTTGGAATGGGGAAGAGGAGGATTCTTGGAATGAGGAAGAGGATGATTCAGTGAGGAGAGCTTGTGCAGACTCGGCCTATAATCTAGAGTCTGGAAGCACAAGAGGTGATTTTTATTGAAGCATACAATGCTGTTATGGGACTTGAACATGGTGGACGTAGAGATGATCTTTCCCCTGGCTGGACAAGCAGCATCTCTGGAGAAAAGGAATAGGTAACGTCGAGGGTCGAGACCATTCAGATAATTGCCCGAGATTCTCCAGAGATGCCGTCTGCTGAGACCTGCTAAATTACTCCAGCTTTTTGTGTCTATCTTTGGATTAAACCAGCATCTGCTGTGCCTTTCTACACATTATCTGCCCTTGTGATTGAGGTTAGGAGGAACTGCAGCATTCACAAGTAATTTGAAGTTAAATGACAATGAATGGTATTGTATTGTATTGTATTGTATTGTATTGTATTGTATTGAAGTGTTCCACACTGCAGGCACATGGTGCCAGTGTGGTGCATGAACCTGTTTGCTACTGGAGTACCAGTCGCACTGGCTGCCTTTGACTGGATGGTATGGAGCTTCTTGTGTTTTCAGAAACCTTCCCTCGACGAGTGGGGCAGTGGCTTGGAGGCAATGGAGCATGCACTGCAGCTGGAGATTGAGGTCAATCAAAGCATCCTGACCCTGCACAAACTGGGGAGTGAAAAGAATGATATCAGTGTAAGTTTAGTTTAGTTTAGCTTAGAGATACAGCGCGGAAACAGGCGATTCGGCCCATCGAGCAATCTCGCACACTAACACTATCCTACACACACTAGGGACAATTTACAATTGTACCAAGCCAATTAACCTACAAACAGTGGTGAACTGGGTCTAAAAATATTGGTTTGCAGGAGACAAAGGAGGCCCACTTCATCAGGGGCCCACTTGATATTGGGGGCCCACTTGCCATCGGGCAAGCTGACACCCTGGCCAGTCCGCCACTGCCTACAAACCTGTACGTATATGGAGTGTGGGAGGAAACTGGAGCACCCGGAGTAAACCCACCCCTGTAAGTCACAGGGAGAACATATAAACTCCATACAGAGTCAGGATCGAACCCGGGACTCTGATGCTGTAAGGCAGTAACGCTACCGCTGTGCCGCTGTAAGTGTATAAACCTTATCAAACCAAGGCCACCATGCTCAGATTGGAAAGGTATTCTTCAAAACACATATTTCAGATGTTTGGGAAACAAAGGCAATCCAGTTAGGAAACTGAAAATAAAAGGCTTAGATAATGTAGTTTGAGAATCAAGAATGTTCTGCAATTTCACCAGGTTTGTTCCAACCTGAGGAATTGATTCATTTGAGGAATAGATCGGGTAGATGCACTGAGTCTCTTGCCCAGAGTAGGTGAATCGAGGACCAGAGGTTCAGAGTGAAGGGGAAAAGATTTAATAGGAATCTGAGGGGTAACTTTCTCACAGAAAGGGTGGTGAGTGTATGGAACAAGCTGCCAGAGGCTGGACAGCCAGTCTCAAATAATCGAATTTACACACAAAGTGAGCATGAAATTCTTGGTACGTTGCATAATCCCCTGACATTATTAAATTGGTATCTCTCCTACTTATCTGATGCTACTATTCTAGCGATGGGGTGAGGGTGGGGCAAGCAAACTTACAGAGGGCATTGGTGAAAATGGCATAAGCATTAGGGTTAGGTCTGAAGAAGGTTCTCGACCTATTCCTTTTCTCCAGAGACACAGTCTGACCTGTTGAGATACTCCAGCTTTTTGTGGCTATCATAAGCATTAAGAAGATAATCTATTTCACACAAAGGGTGGTGGGTGTATGGAACAAGCTGCCAGAGGAGGTAGTTGAGGCTGGGACTATCCCAACGTTTAAGAAACAGTTAGACAGGTACATGGATAGGACAGGTTTGGAGTGATGTGGACCAAACGCGGGCAGGTGGGACATGTTGGCCAGTGTAGGCAAGTTGGGCCGAAGGGAATGAATTTTGCGGAATTCTTAATACCATACAAATGAATGCACAGCTACCATTGAAAGTATGATTAAAAACTGAGATGTGCTCGTGAGAGATTTCATTTGATTATTCGACCTACACAGAAGTTCAGAGACACGACATGTTCAGAATTTAACTGACCTGTACAAAATTTCGAATTGGAATTTTTCCACACTAGTCAAAAGGCTAATGCAGGTGGTTTTTGGAACTTGTGTATCCCTTTTCGGGTGAAACCCTTCAACGCTACCTTCTCTTCCTGTTACAGTTATGTGATTTCTTGGAGTCAAACTACTTGAGTGAGCAACTCGAGGCCATTAGGAAGCTTGGAGAACACATCACCAACCTGAAGAGACTGGGAGCCCCTGAGAATGGTATGGGAGAGTACCTGTTCGACAAGCACTCCCTGGGGAAGGACAGTTAATGACATGGGCTTTGGTGAACTCATCCCCTTGGGATATGGCTTGTGCCTGGCTTTTCTCACTTGCTGCAAGTTTGTCAGCTTGTTATCTAACCATCTGCACAGAGCGGATTCCATTGTTCACCTGAGCAAGAGGGCACCATCCATTCCAGTGTCTCGTGTTAAGTTATTACTGTCAACCTAGTCCTGGTCATTGTAGGGCCAGATTAAAGACCGCGCACTGCATGGTACATCTGTTCCCAAATAAAATACTGTGAAAACTTTACCATTTTGCTTGTCAGATTCTTTTGGATCTAAAATGGATAAGGAATTTCTGGAATTTAGACGGATGAGAGGGGATCTCATTGAAACATATAAGATTATTAAGGGTTTGGACACGCTAGAGGCAGGAAACATGTTCCCGATGTTGGGGGAGTCCAGAACCAGGGGCCAAAGTTTAAGAATAAGAGGTAAGCCATTTAGAATGGAGATGAGGAAAAACTTTTTCACACAGAGAATTGTGAGTCTGTGGAATTCTCTGCCTCAGACGGCGGTGGAGGCTTGTTCTCTGGATGCTCTCAAGAGAGAGCTAGACAGAGCTCTTAGAAGATAGCGGAGTCAATGGCTATGGGGAGAAGGCAGGAACGGGGTACTGAATGTGGATGATCAGCCATGATCACATTGAATGGCGGTGCTGTCTCGAGGGGCCGAATGGCCTACTCCTGCACCTCTTGTCTGTTGAAACGTTTTTAACAAGAGAAAATCTTGGCCAGTGTCTGAATGTCCTTTCTCAGGAAGGGTAAAGCACCAAGAGGAAGATTCATCTTCAGTGTGAACCAGCATTTGCAGTTCCCTCCTATGTTTAAACATTTACTCAATGTTTATACTATAAGTGGATTATGAGGTGCTGTTCCTCCATTGTGCTTGTGGCCTCACTAGAACCAAGGTGGGCAAAGACAGAAAGCACAGTAATTGGTGGGGGAGTTAAAATGGTGAGCAACCGGGAGTTCCGGCAGACCCTGGTGCACAGAGTGCAAGTGTTAGGCGAAATGGTTGCCTAATCTATGCTTGGCTGTACCAATGTAAAGGAGACCATATAGGGAGCAGTGAATGCAGGATACCAACATAACAATATTGTATTGGAATTCCCGCATGCCCCGTGCTTAAATGTGATACTTCATGTTTCCTATCTCACCCATTACAATTCCACTCATCCAGCATCCTCTACTCAAGATCAAGAGTGTTTGTCCTAGACACAAGATGCTGGAATAATTCATCAGGCCAGGCAGCATCTCTGGATAGAAGGAATAGGTGACGTTTCGGGTCGAGGCCCTTCTTCAACCTGAAACGTCACCTATTCCTTTTCTCCAGAGATGCTGTCTGACCCGTTGAGTTACTCCAGCTTTTTGTGTCTATCTCTGCTTTAAACCAGCATCTTTCCTACACATTACCGAGATAGGGTTGTGTGTTATGGCTCAAGAGCCTGATGGTTGTTGGGCAGAGAGCAGTTTGTGAACCTGGGGGTTATGGTTGTCAACTTTAGTTTAGTCACTTTCTCAATGGTAACAGGAAGCTGAGTGAGGGGTTTGGGTGTTGTGGACTTCCCAAGACTCAACCCCCAATATCTATGAGTGAATTTCCCCCAACAATGTGCTTTCCACCACAACAGTGCAGTGTCCAAAGCCATGCTGAAATTGTGTGGCCAGTCTATTTAGATAAGATATTTTGGGTGACAGTGTTGGAACTGCTGCCTAGCAGCGCCGGAGACCCAGTTTCGATCCCAACTATGGGTGCTGTCTGTATGGAGCCTGTACGTTCTCCCAGGTTTCCTCCCACACTCCAAAGATGTACAGGTTTTGTCAGTTAATTGGCTTGGTATAAGTGTAAATTGTCCCTAGTGTGTGTGTAGGATAACATTAGTGTGCAGGGATCACTGGTCAGTGCAGACTCGGTGGGCCGAAGGGCCATTTTTTTCCGTGCTGTAACTAAACTAAGTAACTGGAAGTTTGAGCCAAAGGTTTTACAAACATTGAGAAATACTGGGAAGAACACCTCATCACAGGATGGTTTATATTGAGCAAAAAGGTTTAATGTTGCATCAAAGGGCACCATTATAAGGAGTGAAATTGTGCACTGTTTACGCTAGAAAGCAACATTGTAGAATAGACTTGTGCCTAATGTCCCAATACATTATTGCAACATATCCCCTCCCAAGTGCGTCAGGGAACAAAGTATAATGTACTTGGTTACAAAGTGCAGTTCTTAAAGATTACTGCAACAATTGTGACCACTCAGTTGCAACCATCTAGAGTGCTGTTGCAACGTTTGCATTCTCTAACCACCTAAATACTCAAAAGTCACAGTGAGTAAGCACCTTTACAGGGAGTAATTAATAGGAAGTGCAGAGACAGGGCAGCACTGCGGTAGAGTTGCTGCCTTACAGCGCTGGAGACCCAGGTTCGACCCCGACCACGGGTGCTTGTCTGTACGTTCTCCCCATGATCTTTGGATTACCACACTCGAAAGACATACAGGCTTGTAGGTAGGTTTGTAGGTAAATTGACTTGTTATAAGTGTAGGTAGACAAAAGTGCTGGAGAAACTCAGCGAGTGCAGCAGCATCTATGGAGCAAAGGGAAATTACTTCACTCCATAGATGCTGCTGCACACCCTGAGTTTCTCCAGCACTTTGGTCTCCCTTCGATTTTCCAGCATCTGCAGTTCCTTCTTAAACACTTTTGTTATAAGTGTAAATCGTCCCCAGTGTGTGTGTGTGTGTGTGTGTGTGTGTGTGTGTGTAGGATAGTGTTAATGTGCAGGGATCAGTCTCTGTAGGCCTGAAGGGCATGTTTCCACACAGCAACTCGAAAGTAGAAGGACCTCAAATCAATACAAAACTCAAATAAACCTTTACCAATTGTTTTTTATTTAGCCACAAATCCTCAACAGTGTGCCAGTTTACAGCAACTTGGTTTTTTTTTTTCCCTTTTTAAAAATAAACCAGGTACAGAGTTTTTGAAAAGTTTCACATTAGATTCACCTTGTCACTTCAATCACAAACAAGATAACACCACGTTTAAAATGACAGTCCCGAAATAGAGTCACGATTTGTTTTAAAGGGAAACCCTATCAAGAAAGGCATTGAAGAGCACTGGAGTTGAAAAGTAAGGTGGGCACACTGTTGTCCTGAGGTCTTGGTGCTTTAGCTGCTTTCTCCCAGTGTATGTTTGTCAAACAGATACTCGGCCATGCCGTTCTGAGGCGCCCCCATGCGGGTCAGGTTGGTGATCATGTCTCCAAATTTCTTGATGGCTTCGACCTGCTCGGTCAAATAATGAGTCTCCAGGAAGTCGGACATCTAAAATGGATAAACATCATTATTCAGCAACGCAAGCCAACCCAGAAATAAAAGTGCATAATACGTTTTAAAACCAACACAAGCAGAAGAAGAAGAAAAAATAAAAATCCCCTTCCCATAACTTAAAGATCAATTTATTACCATTCCAATCAAAGCAAAAATTTAAAAAAAAAAACCTTTACAAAACTGCCAGAGGAAATGCTGCACTACGGGGAGAGAAGCACAGATATTAGTGCCGTCTTGTTGCACTGAATGGCTGTGCTGTAAACAATTTACATAACACATTCCTTAAGGAGGGGCGGTTTCCATTTTAAATGAGACATGGCTGTGAAGGAGACAAAGTAAGATCAATACTTGCACGAGGATAGTAACTCAGCGGGACAGACAGCATCTCTGGGGAGAAGGAATGAGTGACGTTTCGGGACGAAACGTCACCCATTCCTTCTCTCCAGAGATGCTGCCTGTCCCGCTGAGTTACTCCAGCCATGGTGTCCATCATCGGTTTAAAACAGCAACTTCAGTCCCTTCCTACACAATACTTACATGAGGGTCGACCTTGTCACAAGACATCTTGTGGAGCTCCAGAAGAGACTGGTTGATGGTCTTTTCCAGGTGAAGGGCGCACTGCAAAGCCTCCAGCCCGTTGTTCCACTCGTCACGGTCAGGCTTCTGCAAGAGAAGGGGGGGGGGGGGGTCAGTCGGTCAGGTATGTTAAAGGAATGAGCCTGCTCTCCAGAGATGCTGCCTGTCTCTCCCTCCGAGTTACTCCTGCATTCTGTGTCTATCTTCAGTTTAAACCAGCATCTACAGTTCCTTCGTACTTACAGTGCCAGGGAACCTAGTTGGATTCCCCCGACCACTGGTGCTATCTGTGTGGAGTTTGCACACTCTCCCCGTGTGATTTCTCCGATTGACCCTGGGTGTGTGTGTGTCCCCCACCATTTTCCTCCCCACAGCCCAAAGATTCAAGATTGTTTGTCATGTGTCCCTGTATAGGACAATGAAATTCTTCTTTTGCTTCAGCACAGCAGAACATAGTAGGCATTGACTTCAAAACAGATCAGCGTGTCCATATACCATTGTATAAGTATGTACACACACACGAATAAATTGATATTGTGCAAATAATAGATAATGGGTTATAAAGACGTGCAGGTGTGTTGGTCTAAATTGCATTTCGTTGTCTCTGTACTGTACACTGACAATGACAATTAAAATTGAATCTGAATCAGAATCTGAAATTGTAAACTATCGTGTGTGTGGTGGGAAAGGAATAAATTTAATTTATGCACCGAGTGACCTAGGAAAGAGACC
>NC_073413.1:8618957-8626457 GCF_028641065.1 Leucoraja erinaceus | reverse complement strand
GATTTGCGAATTACCATGCAGCCATACGTAAAAAACATCATGGCTGATCTATCTTTCCCTCTCAGTCCCCATTCTCCACCCTTCTCCCCACAACCCCTGACATTCTTCCTAATCGAGAATCAGTCAATCTCCACCTTATCCATTGACTTGGCCTCCACCACCTTCTGCGGCAATGAAATCCACAGATTCACCACCCTCTGACTAAAGAAATTCCTCCTCAGAAACGTACAAAATTCTTAAGGGGTTGGACAGGCTAGATGCAGGAAGATTGTTCCCGATGTTGGGGAAGTCCAGAACAAGGGGTCACAGTTTGAGGATAAGGGGGAAGTCTTTTAGGACCGAGATGAGAATGTTTTTTTTTTTTTCACACAGAGAGTGGTGAATCTGTGGAATTCTCTGCCACAGAAAGTAGTTGAGGCCACAGTTCATTGGCTATAATTAAGAGGGAGTTAGATGTGGCCCTTGTGGCTAAAGGGATCAGGGGGTATGGAGAGAAGGCAGGTACAGGATACTGAGTTGGATGATCAGCCGTGATCATATTGAATGGCGGTGCAGGCTCAAAGGGCCGAATGGCCTACTCCTGCACCTATTGTCTATGTTTCTAATCAAAGCTACCTGGCACTTTAATTCCCTGTCACCTTTCCTCCGAGACTGATCCATTCCCTGCCCCCTAAGCTGCCATAGTGAAGCGCAATAATCACCACCGTATCTTTTTAATATCAGACAATTCAGCCGACCAGACTCAACATTGCATTCAACAGTTTCAGATCATTCCCATTTGCAGCGTTTTTGATTTGGTTTATCTGACAGCTGTTCCACATTCCTCTGGTAAGTTTAGACAATCACTCTGCATTTGTCTCTCTTCCACATTTAAAAAAAAAAGAATCATTTCAAAATATACTTTATTCGAGAAATGAATATGTCCAATGCATGATCCTTACAAGACTCCATCCAACATTCTCAAAGGCGCAACATACACTCAATACTGTTTGCACAAATTACACAAATTTATCCCCCACCTTTGCCACTCATGTGTCCCACTAGCGAGGAATCCCTTCCCTTATTTTGAGGGGCGTCTCCACCACACCTTGCTCCCCATGTCCAGCAGCGGAAGGACCCAAGACTGTGGCCCTCCCCCACCGAGCCTTGGCGTTGGCTGCACCAAGCTTCAGTGCGCCCCCCAGCACATACTCCTGCAGTCGTCTCTCTTCCACATTCCAGGGGTAACTTCCCCCCCCTCCCCACCCCCAAGGATGGTGGGTGTATGGAACAAGCTGCCAGAGGGGGTAGTCGAGGCTGGGACCATCCCAACGTTTAAGAAACAGTTAGACAGTTACATGGATAGGACAGGTTTGGAGCGATATGGACCAAATGCAGGCAGGTGGGACTAGTGTAGCTGGGACATGTTGGCTGGTGTGGGCAAGTTGGGCCGAAGGGCCTGTTTCCACACTGTATCACTCTATGACTCTATAACAGTCAAATGGCCTCTTTCAGAATGGGCCTTGCCTTTCTCACAGAGGCTGCCTTTCCCGGTGAGTGTTTCCAGCTTTTTCTTTAGCCTTTAAATGATTTTTATAGTTGTCTCCATGTGAAATGGCATTGTAAATGGTGGACTAATTAAAGATTGAATCCTTGACGTTTTGTCTAGGCCAAGACATAGGGCAGCAGTTTAAACCACCTGATACAATTACTTTGATTACCTGCTACATAGACATAGCAGTGAGATCTTCTTATCGAGTCCACATCACAAGGTTAGAAACTGTTCTAACTTCTCGTCATCTGCATACAATGGCATCTTGCGCTTCTTGTGCTTCTTGTGAGTAGTGGTGGAAAGATTGGGGGAAACAAGGGCCCTGACGTGAATGCTCTTTCCTTGACCCCCAGCAGTGAGCCAGCCCCCATGAAGAGCTGTTCACCTGGTCAAGCCGGGCTGCCCGATAAACATTATCTGATTTGTGTTACCAAACATGAACCTGTTTGTGGGATCTTGCTGTGTTCAACCTCACCCTCCTATTCCCAGTTGATCAACACTTTACCTCCCCCTCCCATTCCCACACTGACCTTTCTGTCCTGGGCCTCCTCCATGGCCAGAGCGAGGCCCAGCGCAAATTGGAGGAGCAGCACCTCATATTTTGCTTGGGCAGCTTTCACCCCAGCGGTATGAACATTGACCTCTCTAAATCCCACTTTCTCCATCCCTCCCCCTTCCCAGTTCTCCCACCAGTCTGACTGTCGCAGACTACATTCTATCTCTGTTTGCTTTGTTGCCACCTTCTCCCAGCTAACACTGAGCTATTCTACATTTTCCTTGATCTCCATTCCCTTTTATCCCCTTTTCACACCTTACACTTCCTTGACTATACGCTTCCTTATCAATATACCGACCACTCTCTTGACATCTGCCTGAAGAAGGGTCTCGACCCGAAATGTCACCCATTCCTTCTCTCCAGAGATGCCGCCTGTCCCGCTGAGTTACTCCAGCATCTTGCTGTGTTGGCCACAGACTATTCGTAGGATTATGCAGGATATATAGCACAGAAACAGACCATAAACACAAAATGCTGGAGTAACTCAGCGGGACAGGCAGCATCTCTGGAGAGAAGGAATGGGTGACGTTTTGAGTCGAGACCCAACCTGAAACGCCACCCATTCCTTCTCTCCAGAGATGCTTTATGAACCGCTGAGTAACTCCAGCTTTTTGTGTCTATCTTTGGTTTAAACCAGCATCTGCAGTTCATTCCTACACGGGTTCTTTCAGCATTTGGTTTTCTCTTATCAAAAAACATCCACCATTGTAAAGTCCTCTGTTAAGGAACTGCTGAGCCTTGTTCCATTGAGTAAAAGAGAAACAGTTTGTGCATCCTCTTGTGGTCGAGCTATGAGGTTAATTGTGGAGGATGTGTCACTGAAACATGTACACGATGTGCACATGCATGAGTGGGATGAGAGGACGAGTCACGATTCGATGTGACAGAACTTTATTCATCCCAGGAGGGAAATTGGTCATAAAACCACAAAATACATGACATTAGAACGGAATATCCAGGATTGGGGATGTGCAAACATTTGGGGGGGGGGAGCGTGGGGGGGAGTCAGTCTACCCCACGACAGAAGGGGAAGGAGTTGAGGAGTTGTACAATTTGATAGTCACAAGGGGAAAAGGATCCCCTGTGGCGTTCTGTGCTGCATCTTGGTGGAACCAGTCTGTTGCTGAAGGTGCTCCTCAGGTTGACCAGTGTGTGTCATGGTGGGGGTGAGGGGGGGTGCATGGCCAAATTCCATGTGCAGGAACCTCCAGGAACTGTTCGGGATCAGACCATACAGGGAGGGGGGGGGGGGGGGGGGGGAGAGAGATTGAGAATGTGACAAAACAGATTACGTTGGGAACACAAAGTATCACAATAAGGCCAAAGTCCATTTAAAGAGCAATTTTTAGTTTCGATTAGTTTCGTTTAGAGATACAGCGCGGAAACAGGCCCTTCGGCCCACCGAGTTCGCATCTCTGGAGACTTCAGTCTGAAGAAGAGTCTCGACCTGAAACGTCACCCATTCCGTCTCTCCAGAGATGCTGCCTGCCCCGCTGAGTTACTCCAGCATTTTGTGTCTACCCTCTGGCAGCTAGTCTCCCCTCATCTCCTCTGCCATCTTTTGACCATTTTAGATACACAGACACATAGAAAATGGGTGCAGGAGTAGGCCATTCAGCCCTTCGAGCCAACACTGCCATTCAACACGATCATGGCTGATCATCCAAAATCAGTACCCCGTTCCTGCTTTTTCCCCATATCCCTTGATTTGGTTAGCCCGAAGAGGTATATCTACAGTAACTCTCTCTTGAAAACCTTTCCTCGAAGTGGTGACCTTTTGTGATTGATTTCAATGTTAAATAAACGAGATTCTGCCTGTTCATGCTGCCTAACCTGTCTTGTGGTGATGCTTCACAAAACTGTTGCAATCCGAATGACGTGTTTCAGAGTGACTCAAGATCACGAGCAAAAGGAACTACAATGACAACAGATGACGACAGATTCCCGGCTTTGAGAAGGAATGAAACCATTGGGAAATATTTCTCCTCCGTTACATGCTCCTCCTGACTGCCCCTGAGCTCCTTCTGCCTCATTACCTGTGTTGCCCATGCTTCAATTAGGAGCATATGTTGGAAGGAACTGCAGATGCTGCTTTAAACCCAAGGTTGACACAAAACGTTGGAAGAACTCAGCGGGACCGGCAGCATCTCTGGGGAGAAGTAGTGGATGAGGTCTCGGGTCGAGACTATGTCTGAAGAAGACAGTCTGCAGAAGGGCCTCGACCCGAAGCGTCTCCCATCCCTTCTCTCCAGTGATGCTGCCTGCCCCGCTGAGTTACTCCAGCATTTTGTGTCTATCTTAATTAGGAGCATGTTTTGTCTTGTAGCTAGGAGGTTGTAGCTAATGGGTAGAGCACTTTGATCAAGATAATTGTAGTGCGGTGCTGAAGGAATGTACATTGTTGACACTGACATTTTTCAGATGGAAGATAACACTGAATTTCTCCCCACTTTCCCAAGTAGATGCTTAAAATCCCAATGTGCCATCTTACCACTTGTTCTAACCCAAATATCAACTTGATAACCCGAATGATATAGTTGCATCTACAAGATCAGTTTTTTATAATGAGCTTGTACGTTGTACAATAACACATAGTTAGTTATTGCCCTTAGCATAATTTGGTCTGAAGAAGGGTCTCGACCCGAAACGTCACCCATTCCTTCCCTCCAGAGATGCTGCCCGTCCCGCTGAGTTACCCCAGTTTTTTTGTGTCTATCTTCAAGTTGGTCTATTCAGTTTAGATAGTGGTTTAGATTTGGGCTTGGTTTCCTTGGTTGGGCGCTTATCCTGGTGTTTCAGCACAAGTGCGTTGTGTTTTAATTGCAAGTTATCCTGGTAGAAATATCTGTCCTTCACTCAAGATTGCCAAGAACAACGGTCGGCTTGTTATTGTGCTACAGTTGTTTCCTGCACTTCAACCCTGTCTACACTTGAATAGTTTAGTAGACTGTGAAGGACACTGGTGTGTTTTGAAAGGCATAGAAAAGTGGGCATAGTGACAAGGTGGCAATTGTTTAAAACTGAATTGAGTCGGTATTTCTTTCCAGTTTAGTCTAGTCTACTACTGCTGTTGCAGTCTGACGCCACACCTTAAATGTGGATTTAGCTCTTGTAAAAGAAGGAACAGGCTACATTAGACTTTAGAGATACAGAACGGAAACAGGCCCTTCGGCCCACCGAGTCCGTGCCGACCAGCGATCCCACGCACACCAACACTGTCCTACACACACTAGGGACAATTTTACAATTTTACCGAAGCCAATTAGCCTACAGACCTGGATAACTTTGGAGTGTGGGAGGAAACCGGAGCACCCGGAGAAAACCCACGCAGGTCAGGGGGAGAACGTACAGGCAGCACCCGTGGTCAGGATCGAACCCGGAACTCTGGAGCTGTGAGGCTGCAACTCCACCATGCCGCCCACACAGAGGATGGTGAAGCTCTGTAATTCTCTGGTTGTAGAGTCTGGATCATTGGGGAGCCTTTACATTGGAGATGGATAAACATTTGATAGATTGGCGATTTTATATTTTCAAGACAGCTTTCAGTGTGTCGAAATATTTCTTCCATCACCCTGGTAATTCCTTACTATAACAAAACTTGGGGGAGAGTGTTGGTCTTGTGAGGTTGGTGTCAGCTACGCGACTGATATATGTGCCCAGTGAAGGCCTCTCTATGTGTTTAGAGCCCTCACTGCTGGCAACGTTGGCCTGGGAGAGGACACTGACATCTTAGAGTCATAGAGTGATACAGTGTGGAAACAGGCCCTTCTTCCCAACTTGCCCACACCGGCCAACATGTCCCAGCTACACTAGTCCCACCTGCCTGCGTTTGGTCCATATCCCTCCAAACCTGTCCTATCCATGTACATATCCAACTGCTTCTTAAATGTTGGGATAGTCCCTGCTTCAACTACCTCCTCTGGCAGCTGGTTCCATACACCCACCTCCCTTTGTGTGAAAAAGTTACCCCTCAGATTCCCATTAAATCTTTCCCCCTTCACCTCAAACCGATGTCCTCTGTCCTTGATTCACCTATTCTGGGCGAGACTCTGTGCTTTTATACATCTCTATAAGATCACCCTACATCCTCCTGCACTCCAAGGAATAAAGACCCAGCTAGGGTCGTGTTAATGTGCGGGGATCGCTGGTTGGCTTATTCCCGGTGGGCAGAAGGGCCTGTTTCCGCGCTGTATCTCTGAACTAAACGAACTAAATATCCAAGGCAACGTTTCGGGCCGAGTCTGAAGAAGGGTTTCAGCCCGAAACGTTGCCTATTTCCTTCGCTCCATAGATGCTGCCGCACCCGCTGACTTTCTCCAGCATTTTTGTCTACCTTCGATTTTCCAGCATCTGCAGTTCCTTCCTAACTAAATATCCAGTTCTGCCTCGGGGAGCTTAAAGAGCAGGTTCTGAATTCTACATCTGCCTCTGACACCACACCCGTCAGCATTCCTTCAGATTTCTTCATATTAAGTACATTGTTTTATTGTCCATCAATATTAGATGCTGCCGCTGCAGTTCAGAGTCTCATTGTCATGTTTGTTTACAGACCATATCTCTTGTGTAGTCTCCAATTGTGGGACAGGTGCTGGTAATCTGTTGAATTCAATTACGGCTAGCTACTTTAGTTCACGGAGACTGATTTTTGTCTGTATTAATGGCTTTTACACTGCAAACTTAAAAGGACACAAACTGCTGGAGTCACCTGGTGTTGGTCAGCATGGTGGTGCATTGGAAGAGTTGCTGCCTTACAGCACCAGAGACCAGGGTTCGTACCTGACTACAGGTGCTGTCTGTACAGAGTAATGCCCCCTGTCCCACTTAGGGAACCTGAACAGAAACCTCTGGAGACTTTGCGCCCCACCCAAGGTTTCCGTGTGGTTCCCGAAGGTTTTTGTCAGTCTCCCTACCTGCTTCCACTACCTGCAACCTCCGGCAACCACCTGCAACCTCCGGGAACCGCACGGAAACCTTGGGTGGGGCGCAAAGTCTCCAGAGGTTTCCATTCAGGTTTCCTTAGTGGGACAGGGGCATTAGTACAGGATACTGAGTTGGATGATCAGCCATGATCATATTGAATGGCGGTGCAGGCTCGAAGGGCCGAATGGCCTACTCCTGCACCTATTTTCTATGTTTCTACGTTTCTATTAGTATGTTCTCCCCGGGCACTCCAGTTTCCCCCCACACTCCTAAAAGCCCTGTCCCACGGTACGAGTTCATTCCAAGAGCTCTCTCTCCCGAGTTTGCCCTGATTCGAACTCGGAGATTTACGGTAATGGCCGCTCGTCAGTACTCGGGGCTCTCGTGGACATTTTTCAACATGTTGAAAAATCTTCACCAGTCTTCCCGTGCTTACCTGCCGTTAGCAGTCTTCCCGAGTACCTGCCGTTAGCGAGTCTTCCCGAGTACCTGC
>NC_073413.1:8611457-8613957 GCF_028641065.1 Leucoraja erinaceus | reverse complement strand
TCCGAAGCACTTTAGGATTCCTGAGGGCAAGAGAGGCACTTGAAAAATGCAAGGTGATTGTTCTTTACGCCTGGGGTGGCGCAGCGGTAGAGTTGCTGCCAACACAGCGCCAGAGACCCAGATCCGATCCTGACTACGGGTGCTGTCTGTACGGAGTTTGTACGTTCTCCCCGTGACCTGCGTGGCTTTGTGGGTTAATTGGCTTGGTATAAATGGAAATTGCCCCTAGTGTGTGTAGGGCAGGGTTAGTGTGTGGGGATCGCTGGTCGGCACGGTCTTGGTGGGCTGAAGGGCCTGTTTCCATGCTGTATCTCAAAACTAAACTAACTTAAACTAAACTAAACTAAACTAACTTAGACTAAACTAAACTCTTAGACTAAACTAAACTAACTTAGACTAAACTAAACTAACTTAGACTAAACTAAACTAACTTAGACTAAACTAAGACTAACTTAGACTAAACTAAACTAAACTAACTTAAACTAAACTAAACTAACTTAGACTAAACTAAACTAACTTAGACTAAACTAAACTGACTTAAACTAAACTAAACTAACTTAGACTAAACTAAACTAAACTAACTTAAACTAAACTAAACTAAACTAAACTAACTTAGACTAAATTAAACTAAACTAACTTAAACTAAACTAAACTAACTTAGACTAAACTAAACTAACTTAGACTAAACAAAACTAACTTAAACTAAACTAAACTAAACTAAACTATACTAAACTAAACTAAACTAAACTAAACTAAACTATACTAAACTAAACTAAACTAAACTAAACTAAACTAAACTAAACTAAATTAAACTAAACTAAACTAAACGCCATCCTGACAAACATACTGACTGCAGAAGAGGTTAACTGGCTGTTTCAAAACTGTAGACAGACACAAAATGCTGGAGTAACTCAGCATCATCTCTGGATAGAAGGAATGGGTGACGTTTTTCGGGCCGAGGACCTTCTTCAGACTGAAGTCAGGGGAGAGGGAGGTACATAGATAAGGAAGTGCAAGGTGTGAAAACGGGACAAAGGGGGTGAAGATCAAGGTATCTCCCTCTCCTCTGACTTCAGTCTGTAGAAGAGTCTCAACCCGAAAAGCGTCATCCCTTTCCTTCTCCCCAGAGATGCTGCCTGTCCCGCTGAGTTACTCCAGCATTTTGCGCCCTTCATCAGTTTAAACCAGCGTCTGCAGTTCCTTCCCACACATGTGTAAAAAAACTGTGTTGTCTACTTGGCGATGCGTCCTATCTGTGTGGAACTTTTGCAACTGTCTCCATGCAGATAAGCAACGTTGGAAAGGAGATACAACACACCCTCCCCAACTCGGCCTATCACTGCCTCCAGGTCCCACTGCCTGCCCTACAAGCAGGCCCCTTGCTCCTTACATCCTCTCTCTCACTCTCTCTCCGAGGGGGATATTGTCCTGGAAAGACTAACACTCTCCTCAATGTTAAATATTGTTTGTTCATTTCCCGAGTGTATTTGTGTTCAGCAAAGTGACACAGACCCTTTCACAGAACATGTGCAGGGAGGAAGTGCAGATGCTGGTTTAAACCGAAGATGTTATAGACACAAAATGCTGGAGTAACTCAGCAGGACATGGAAGCATCTCTGGAGAGAAGGAATGGGTGACGTTTCGGGTCGAGACCCTTTCTTCAGGTCAGGAATAGATCGGATAGCACAGAGTCTCTTGCCCAGAGTGTGGGAATCGAGAACCAGTGGACATAGGTTTAAGGTGAAGGGGGAAAGATTAGATAGGAACCTGATGGGTGATATGGAATGAGCTGCCGGAGGAAGTAGTTGAGGCAGGGACTAATGCAACATTTAAGAAGCAATTAGGTGCATGGATAGAACAAGTTTAGAGGGATATGCAGGCAGATGGGAGTAGTGTGGGCAAGTTGGGCCGAAGGGCCTTTCCCCATGCTGACTCTATGACTCTAGGTAAATGAAAATCAAAACAGGTTGAGAAGTTGAACTGAGCTGCTAGATTCACCTCCATGTCTCCCAGAAGCAGCTATAAGACCAGAGTGGCACAGTGGCTTAGCTACAACTGCCTCACAGCACCCTGTTTATTCCTGACCGTGGGCCTGTCTGTGTGGAGTTTGCATGTTCTCACTTGCGTTGTTTTCCTCTGGGTCTCCGGTTTCCTTCCACCTCCCATCAGATGGCGGCACGGTGGCGCAGCGGTAGAGTCGCCCCCTCACGGCGCCAGAGACCCGGGTTCGATCCAGACTACGGGCGCTGTCTGTACCTAGTTTGTACGTTCCCCCCGTGACCTGCGTGGGTTTCCCCCAAGACCTTCGGTGTCCTCCCACACTCCAAAGACACGCAGGTTTGTAGGTTAATTGGCTTGGTGCAAATGTAAAATTGGCCCGAGTGTTCCATAAGGTCATAAGTGCTAAGGCGGAGCAGAATTAGACCATTCGGCCCATTCAAGTCTACTCCGCCATTCAATCATGGCTGATCTATCTCTCCCTCCTAACCCCATTCTCCTG
>NC_073413.1:8591457-8606457 GCF_028641065.1 Leucoraja erinaceus | reverse complement strand
TATGTTTCTATTATGCTTCAGTTTCAATGGGACATTATCTGCAGTAGAGCCTATAATGTTGGCCACTTTTTTTAAAGAAAGGAAGTTCATGCATTGGAAGCATTACAAAGAAGAAATACTAGACCAATATCTGGGATGTCCAATGTCTTGTCATGAGAACATGTTGAATAGCCTAAGTTTAGTTTAGTTTAGAGATACAGCGTGGAAGCAGGCCCATTGGCCCACCGAGTCCGCGCCGACCAGCGATCCCCGCACACTAACACTATCCTACACACCCCAGGGACATTTTTACATTTACATCAAGTCAATTAACCTGCAAACCTGCACGTCTTTGGAGAGTGGGAAGAATCCGCAGATCTGGGAGAAAACCAACGGGGAGAGCGTACAAACTCCGTACAGACAGCACCCGCAGTCAGGATCGAACCCGGGTCTCTGGCGCTGTAGGGCAGCAACTCTACCGCTGCTCCATCGAGCCGCCATGCATGGGTGTCTAAAGATGTCCCATGTTGGCAGGAATGCAGAGTTGCAGTTACGCTCAGATCAGGCAAGATCTTATTAAATGACAGCACAGGCTAGATGGGCTGAGTGGCCTATTCCTGCTCCTGTGGTGTATCTACCAGATGCACCGCACTAATCCGTTGACCTTCACAGATACTGTTCCCCGGAGCTCATACGTTCACGATAGGAGCAGAATTAGGCCATTCGGCCCATCAAGTCTACTCCGCCATTCAATCATGGCTGATCTCTCTCTCCCTCCTAACCCCATCCTCCTGCCATTCTCCCCATAACCCCTGACACCCGCACTAGTCAAGAATCTATCGGCCTCTGCCATAAAAGTATCCACTGACTTGGCCTCCACAGCCTTCTGCGGCCATGAATTCCACAGATTCACCACCCTCTGACTGAAGAAATTCCTCCTCATCTCCTTCCTGGAGGAACGTCCTTTAATTCTGAGGCTGCGGCCTCTGGTCCTAGACTCTCCCACTGGGGGAATAGTTGAGTTCATCGCACTTGGTAATCTCGTTGCGTGAGGTGAATCCTAATATTCTTTTTTTTTTCCAGCTGTGCAATTTCCTAGAGTCCAATTTCTTGAAGGACAATGTGGAGTCCATGAAGACACTGGGAGACCACGTCACGAGCCTGAAGGGACTGAATGCAGGTCGGTCCGGTGGCATGGGCGAGTACCTGTTTGACAAGCACACCCTTGAATGAAGGGTCCTGACTGTGGAAGCAAGCCATCACCTTCCACACCTCCCTCCACCACCCCAAATGAGCTTGTCTTTACAACCAAAAAGTATCTTACACTGAATGTTAAGACGTGTGTCTCAGAAATCAAGGCTACTTTTATTGATGTAATAAATGTTTCCAGAAAACAAAATGGCCGTCTGATAAGGTCGACATCTCCGAACAACTTGACTAAGAACATTAATAACTTCGAAGTTATTCTTATAGAAACTTACAAAATTCTTAAGGGGTTGGACAGGCTAGATGCAGGAAGATTGTTCCCGATGTTGGGGAAGTCCAGGAGAAGGGGTCACAGCTTAAGGATAAGGGGGAAATCCTTTAAAACCGAGATGAGGAGAACTTTTTTCACACAGAGAGTGGTGAATCTCTGGAATTCTCTGCCACAGAGGATAGTTGAGGCCACACAGTTCATTGGCTATATTTAAGAGGGAGTTAGATGTGGCCCTTGTGGCCAAGGGGATCAGAGGGTATGGAGAGAAGGCAGGTACAGGATACTGAGTTGGATGATCAGCCATGATCATATTAAATGGCGGTGCAGGCTCGAAGGGCCGAATGGCCTACTCCTGCACCTAATTTCTATGTTTCTATGTTTCTATGAAGCATCTCCCCCACTTCGCCAGTTTACTTTCCATATACATAAGTTTGTAAGCTCATAAGCACGGGCGCGCAGAGTTAGAGTTGCTGCCTTACAATGCCAGGGACCTGGGTTCGATTCTGACCACGGGTGCTGTCTGTACGGAGTTTGAACGCTCTCCCCGTGACCTGCGTGGGTTTTCTCCGGGATCTCTGGCTTCCTCCCACACTCCAAAGACGTACGGGTTTGTACATTCATTGGCTTTGATATAATTGTAAATTGTCCCTAGCATGTGCAGGATAGTGTTAAACCCCTGTCCCACTGTACAAGTTCATTCAAGAGCTCTCCCCGAGTTTGCCGTGATTCCAACTCGGAGATTTACGGTAATGGCCGCTCGTCGGTACTCGGGGCTCTCGTGGACATTTTTCAACATGTTGAAAAATCTTCACCAGTCTTCCCGAGCTTACCTGCCGTTAGCGAATCTTCCCGAGTACCTGCCGTTAGCGTTACGAGCCGCTAAGAGACGTCCCCGAGCTCCGATGTACCCGCTACGTTCATTCTCTGTGCTTACCATGAGTTTGATTTTTTTTAAACTCGGGAGAGCTCTTGGATGAACTCGTACAGTGGGACAGGGTCATTAGTGTGCGGGGATCGCTGGTCGGCGCGGACTCGGTGGGCTGAAGTTGAATCATAGCTTGAGCACTGTGAACAGTTCTGGACACCACATTATGGGAAATATTTGATTGTAATGGAGAGATACATAAAGTTGGTGCTGCAAGTAAGAATTTCACCCTTGCCTTTTGGGACGAATGACAATAAAACATTCTTGACTTTAGTTTAGTTTAGAGATACAGCGTGGAAACAGGCCCTTCAGCCCACCTTGCCCACACCGGCCAACATGTCCCTGCTACACTAGTCCCACCTGCCTGCGTTGGTCCATATCCCTCCAAACTTGTCCTATCCATGTACCTGTCTAACTGTTTCTTAAACGTTGGGATAGTCCCAGCCTCAAATACCTCCCCTGGCAGCTCGTTCCATACACCCACCACCCTCTGTGTGAAAAAGTTACCTCTCAGATTCCTATTAAATCTTTCCCCTGCACCTTGAACCCATGTCCTCTGGTCCTCGATTCCCTGGTGAATCTCTGGAATTCTCTGCCACAGAGGGTAGTTGAGGCCACAGTTAATTGGCTATATTTAAGAGGGAGTTAGATGTGGCCCTTGTGGCTAAGGGGATAAGGGGGTATGGAGAGAAGGCAGGTACAGGATACTGAGTTGGATGATTAGCCATGATCTTATTGAATGGCGGTGCAGGCTCGAAGGGCCGAATGGCCTACTCCTGCACCTATTTTCTATGTTTCAATGTTTCTAAACAAGAAAACTCTCTTTTTCACACAGAGAGTTGTGAGTCTGTGGCATTCTCTGCCCCAGAGGGTGGTGGAGGCCGGTTCTCTGGGGATAGCGGAGTCGGGGGATATGGGGAGAAGGCAGGAACGGAGTACTGATTGGGGATGATCAGCCATGATCATATTGAATGGCGGTGCAGGCTCGAAGGGCAGAATGGCCTACTCCTGCACCTATTTTCTGTGTTTCTCTGTTTCTAGTTTCCCCTACTCTGGGCAAGAGACACTGTGCATCTAACCGATCTATTCCTCTCACGAGTTACTCCAGCTTTTTTAATTCCTATCTTCAGCTTATACCAGCATCTGCATTTTCTTTGCACACACACTAGTATTCGGCTAGTTCCTGCTCCCGCACTCCCGCCACTAGATAGCGCTGTGAGCTGCCATCCCATTGATTCCAATGGAGATGGAATTAGCAGCCACTGAGTAGAAACATAGAAACATAGAAATTAGGTGCAGGAGTAGGCCATTCGGCCCTTCGAGCCTGCACCGCCATTTAATATGATCATGGCTGATCATCCAACTCAGTATCCCGTACCTGCCTTCTCTCCATACCCTCTGATCCCCCCGTAGGCAGAGAGGAGCTGTCCACTGTCCCAAACACACTCCCCCCCCCTCTCTTCCACCCTCCCCTTGCACCTCGCACACCCTCGGTCAGGTTGCGGAGCCGGGAACAAACGAAGACCACCATAGAAAAATAAAAAATAGCTGCAGGAGTAGGCCATTCGGCCCTTCGAGCCAGCACCGCCATTCAATGTGATCATCCCCAATCAGTACCCCGTTCCTGCCTTCTCCCCATATCTCCTGACTCCGCTATCTTTAAGAGCCCTCTCTTGAAAGCATCCAGAGAACCGGCCTCCACTGTGAGGCAGAGAATTCCACAGACTCACCACTCTCTGTGAGAAAAAGTGTTTCCTCGTCTCCGTTCTAAATGGCTTACTCCTTATTCTTAAACTGTGTGTGTGTGTGGCCCCTGGTTACATACACTAGGAGCCCCGAGATCCCCACACCATCACGACATTTTTGTAATCGCGCTCCATTTAAATAACAACTTCCCTTTTCCATTCTCCCTTCCAAATGTTTAACCTGTTCTCATATTAGACTCCATCTTCCAACGTGTTGCCATGACTAGGGACGGTGGCGCAGCGGTTAGAGTTACTGCCTTACACTGCTCACAGCGCCAGAGACCCAGGTTCGATCCTGGCCAGGGGTGGTTCACCGTACTGAGTTTGTACCTCTCCCCGTGACCTGTGTGAGTTTTCTCCGACATCTTCAGTTCCCTCCCGCTTCAGAAAACTTACAGATTTGTAGGTTAATTGGTATAAATCTAAAAATTGTCCCTAGTGTGTGTGTGTGTGTAGGGTGGTGCTAATGTGCGGGGGCCTGTTTCCGTGCTGTATCTCTAAACTGTACCAAGCTAAACCTACCTCAGAGAGTGGGTCTGAAGAAGGCTTTCGGCCCAAAATGTTGCCTATTTCCTTTGCTCCATAGATGCTGCTGCACCCGCTGAGTTTCTCCAGCATTTTTGTCTACCTCGGAGAGTGGTGGCGGTGTGGAATGTGCTTCCAGTGGAAGTGGTGGAGGCAGGTTTGACCTTATCATTTAAAAATAAATTGGAAAGGTATATGGACGGGAAAGGAATGGAGGGTCATGGTCTGAGTGCAGGTAGATGGGACTAGGTGAGAGTAAGTGTTCGGCACGGACTTTAAGATTTTGCCTTCCACCACAGTGAGGAGGTGTTTGGTGAACTCACTGTGGTGGATGTTAAACTTGTGTTGATTGTGTGTTTTTGTCATTTTTTATTATATGTATAACTGCAAGGCAACGAAACTCCGTTCAGACTGAAAGGTCTGAATGACAATAAACAAATCGAATCTAATCTAATCTAAAAGGTAGGGCCGAGATGGCCTGTTTCCGTGCTGTTATTGTTATATGGTTAGATGGATGCAATAGATATGTGAGCACATATTATGAGATAATTGGCATGTTTTTCTGTACTTTTTGCCTCTGTCATTCAAATATTTTATTTTTGAATATTCCAAAACACTTGGCAGCCGCTGAAATATTTGTGAGGTGTCATTTGGGTGTGCCCGTGTGCATTTGGGTGTGCCCGTACGCAGTTGTGGAGAGAGGGCTGCGTTTACATACACGTGCAGCCTTGTCATTGTTTCGGGTGGGAACGCCTGTTTATAAGTGAAGGGCTTAATTTGCCGTATATACGTAGAGAGGGGCCTTCTTCTTCTTCTTGCGTATGGCGTGCACAGCCTGAAGTTGTCGGCCAACCTGTTCTATTTGATCTTATTTGATTGTGCACGCTGGGTTGATTGCATTCGTTGAAACAGGGCGGACCACGTGAAGGTTGCAATCTCCCACCTCAGGGAGGGGTGACAATGGATTAAATTGTTGCAAAAAATAGTGTGCAGTCACTACATGGAGAAGGACCCACCCCCTCCCTCCCCCCTCTCCCCCTCCCCCTCCCCCTCTCCCTGCTTCCCTCTCCCCCTCCCTCTCTCTCTCTCCCCCCCCTCTCCCCCTCCACCTCCCCCTCTACCCCTCTCCCCCCCCCCTCTCCCCTCTCCCCCCTCCCCCTCTCCCCCTCCCCCCCCCTTCCCTCTCTCCCCCTCCCTCTCTCTCTCCCCCCCACACTCCCCCCTCTCCCCTCTCCCCCTCCCCCTCCCCCCTTTCCTCTCCCCCTCCCTCTTCCCCTCTCCCCACTCCCCCTCTCCCCCCTCTCCCCCTCTCCCCCTCTCACTCTCCCTCTATCCCTCTCCCCCATCCCCCTCCTCTCTCTCCGATTCTCCCCTCTCCTCCCTCTCTCCTTCTCTCTCCCCTCCCTCTCTCCATCTCTCCCTTCTCTCTCTTCTCTCTCTCCTCTCCTACCCCCCTCCCCCCGCTCCCCCTCTCCTCCCCCTCCCCCCCTCTCCCCTCTCCCCCCCCCCCCCCAACCCCCCCCTCCCCCCTCCACCCCTCCCCCTCCCCTCTCTCCCCCCTCTCCCCCCTCCCCTTCCCCCTCTCTCCCCTCTCTCCCCTCTCCCTCTCCCTCTCTCTCTCTCCCCTTCTCTCTCTCTCTTCTCTCTCCCTCTCTCCCCTTCCATGCAAAAAGCATGAGCTGAATCCAGCCATGAGTGAAAGGGTTAAATTGCTGGGAACCTGTCAGTCTGAAGAAGGATCTCGACCCGAAACGTCACCCATTCCTTCTCTCCACAGATGCTGCCTGTCCCGCTGAGTTACCCCAGCGTGGTGCGTTTAAACCAGCTCCTGTAGTTCCTTCATGCCTGCATGCCTCATTGAAGGTAGGCATGCAGGTGCAGGGGGGAGTGAAGAAAAGCGAATGGTATGTTAGCATTCATAGCAAAATGATTTGAGTATAGGAGCAGAGGGGTTCTACTGCAGTTGTACAAGGTCTTGGTGAGACCACACCTGGAGTATTGCGTACAGTTTTGGTCTCCAAATCTGAGGAAGACATTATTGCCATAGAGGGAGTACAGAGAAGGTTCACCAGATTGATTCCTGGGATGTCAGTACTGTCTTATGAAGAAAGACTGGATAGACTTGGTTTATACTCTCTAGAATTTAGAAGATTGAGAGGGGATCTTATAGAAACTTACAAAATTCTTAAGGGGTTGGACGCTAGATGCAGGAAAATTGTGTTCCCGATGTTAGGGAAGTCCAGGACAAGGGGTCACAGCTTAAGGATAAAGGATCCTTTAAAACCGAGATGAGAGAAGAACTTTTTTTCACACAGAGAGTGGTGAATCTCTGGAACTCTCTGCCACAGAGGGTAGTTTGAGGCCAGTTCATTGACTATATTTAAGAGGGAGTTAGATGTGGCCCTTGTGGCTAAAGGGGATCAGGGGGTATGTAGAGAAGGCAGGTACGGTATACTGAGTTGGATGATCAGCCATGATCATATTGAATGGCGGTGCAGGCTCGAAGGGCCGAATGGCCTACTCCTGCACCTAATTTCTATGTTTCTATGTTTCTTCCCACACTTTTCAGCAATGAGTGAGTGAACAGCTTACCCTGAAGATAGACACAAATTGCTGGAGTAACTCAGCGGGACAGGCAGCATCAGTGGAGGAAAGGAACGGGCCACGTTTCAGGTCGAGATCCTTCTTCAGGCCAACCCAAAACACCGCCTATTCCTTTTCTCCACAGAGATGCTGCCTGGCCTGCTGAGTTTTGTGTCTATCTTCTCTGCAGTTTCTAGGTTTCCAGGGGAGGCAGCTGTTGTGTCTTTGGCAACGTGCGGATGGTTGGGCTGTGGATAACACGCGGCCCTGAACCAGTTTCCCTGTGGGAAGAGTTGTTTTTAAACCAACTCACTGTAAACAGAGGGAACAGGAGTAAAAGCACAAGGGAGGCAATGTATTGTGGAAAAACACACCTGCACACATTGGAACCACATCCCTTGTGAGAAAAAACACTTCAAATGGAGGTTTACACACTCTCTCTCCCTTCTCCCTCCCCCCCCTCCCCCCCTCGCCTCTCCACCCCTTCCTCTCCCCCTCTCTCTCTCTCCTCCCTCCCCTTTTCTCCCTCTATCTCTCTCCCTTCACTCTCCTCCCTCCCTCCCCCCCCCCTCTCTCCTCTCCCCCTCTCCTTCTTTCCCCCCCTCCCCCCCTCCCCCCTCTCCCAATCTCCCCCCTCTCTCTCCCCTCCGTCCTCTCCTCCTCTCTCCCTCTCCCCCCTCCCCCTCTCTCCCCCTCTCTCCAGGGATCCCCCCCCTCTCTCCTCTCCCTCCTCCCCCCTCCCTCTCTCCCCCCTCTCCTCTCTCCCTCTCTCTCCCCCTCCCCTCCCTCCTCCCCTCTCCCTCTCTCCCCCCTCTCCTCTCCTCTCTCCCCCCCGCGCCTCCCTCCCTCCGTCTCCCCCCCCTCTTCCCCCCTCTCTCCTCTCTCCCCCCCTCCTCCATCCACCTCCTCCCTCCCTCTCCCCTCTCTCCCCTCTCACTCCTCCCTCTTCTCCCCCTCTCCCCCCCCTCTCCCCCCCTCTCCCCTCCCTCATCCCTCTCCTCCCTCTCTCTCCCCCATTCTCTCTCTCTCCCCCTCTCTCTCCCCCTCTCTATCTTTCTCCCCCCTCTCTCTCTCCTCTCATCTCTCTCCTCTCTCTCTCCTCTATCTCATCTCTCTCTCTCTCCTCTCTCTCTCTCTCCCCTCTCTCTCCCTCTCTCTCTCCCCCTCTCTCTCTCCCTCTCTCCCTCTCCCTCTCTCCCTCTCTCTCCTCCCTCCCTCTCTCTCTCCCTCTCTCTCCCCCCCTCTCTCCCTCTCTCCCTCTCCCCCTCTCCCTCTCCCTCTCCTCTCCCCTCCCTCTCCCTCTCCCTCTCTCTCTCTCTCTCTCTCTCTCTCTCTCTCCCTCTCTCCCCCCCTCTCTCCCTCTCCCTCTCTCTCTCTCCCCCCTCTCTCTCTCCCTCTCCCTCTCCCCCTCTCTCTCTCACCCTCTCTCTCCTCTCTCTCCTTCTATGAAAAAAGCATGAGCTGAATCCAGCTGTGAAAATTGATGGACGTAGGGAAGATGATTTCAACTGGTGGGAAAGTCTAGGGCCAGAGGTCACAGCCTCAGAATTAAAGGGTGTTCCTTTAGGAAGGAGATGAGGAGGAATTTCTTTAGTCAGAGGGTGGTGAATCTGTGGAATTCTCTGCATCAGAGGGCGGTGGAGGCCGGTTCTCTGGATACTTTCAAGAGAGAGCTAGATAGGGCTCTTAAAGATAGCATAGTCAGGGGATATGGGGAGAAGGCAGGAACAGGGTACTGATTGGGGATGATCAGCCATGATCACATTAAATGGCGGTGCTGGCTCGAAGGGCCGAATGGCCTACTCCTGCACCTATTGTCTATTGTCTATTGTCATTTTGTGTCTATCTTCAAACACGATTGAATGGCGGTGCTGGCTCGATGGGCCGAATTCCACTCCTATCACTTATGAACATAAAATCACAGCCAGAACATGAAATCTAGAACAAGTTCAAGTCAAGTGAGTTTATTGTCATGTGTCCCTGTATAGGACAATAAAATTCTTGCTTTGCTTCAGCACACAGAATATAGTCGGCATTGACTACAAAATAGATCAATGTGTCCATATACCATAATATAAATATATACACACATGAATAAATAAACTGGTAAAGTGCAAATAACAGATAATGGGTTATTAATAATCAGAGTTTTGTCCGAGCCAGGTTTAATAGCGTGATGGCTGTGGGGAAGTAGCTATTCCTGAACCTGGTTGTTGCAGTCTTCAGGCTCCTGTACCTTCTACCTGAAGGTAGCAGGGAGATGAGTGTGTGGCCAGGATGGTGTGGGTCTTTGATGATACTGCCAGCCTTTTTGAGCCAACGACTGCGATAAATCCCCTCGATGGAAGGAAGGTCAGAGCCGGTGATGGACTGGGCAGTGTTTACTACTTTTTGTAGTCTTTTCCTCTCCAGGGTGCTCAAGTTGTCGAACCAAGCCACGATGCAACCTGTCAGCATGCTCTCTACTGCAATCACGGCAATCAGATTCAGATTCAGATTCAGATTCAATTTTAATTGTCATTGTCAGTGTACAGTACAGAGACAACGAAATGCATTTAGCATCTCCCTTGAAGAGCGACATAGCAAACGATTTGAATAAAAAAAAAATAATAAGTGTCCGGGGGGGGTGGTGATTGGCAGTCACCGAGGTACGTTGTTTAGTAGAGTGACAGCCGCTGGAAAGAAGCTGTTCCTCGACCTGCTGGTTCGGCAACGGAGAGACCTGTAGCGCCTCCCGGATGGTAGGAGGGTAAACAGTCCATGGTTGGGGTGAGAGCAGTCCTTGGCGATGCTGAGCGCCCTCCGCAGACAGCGCTTGCTTTGGACAGACTCAATGGAGGGGAGCGAGGAACCGGTGATGCGTTGGGCAATTTTCACCACCCTCTGCAATGCCTTCCGGTCGGAGACAGACCAGTTGCCGTACCATACTGTGATGCAGTTGGTAAGGATGCTCTCGATGGTGCAGCAGTAGAAGTTCACCAGGATCTGAGGAGACAGATGGACCTTCTTCAGTCTCCTCAGGAAGAAGAGACGTTGATGAGCCTTCTTGAATCACTGCGGGATTCAGCGCACCGTACTGGAGTGTATTGCCTTATTTTTACTCGTACGGCTGTAATGCAACTCAAATGTCACCACTGTATATTAATTGGTGCATGTGACAATAAATGCGGACTTGAACTTGAACAGGGTGTGGTAGTCCAGCAGGTAAAGCAGACCGGCCCGGGTACTGGCTCTTGCTTTCACTTCCTCAGTGGGTTGGGCCACACACACACACACACAGAGCAAAAGTCACGATCAAGCTATTTTGGTGCTTAATCATTCAACGGGAGACTGTGAAGGAGAATGAGATGATCCACAACAAAGGCCAGGCAGGCAGGTTGATGGCGACTACCGGCTGAGTTCAGCAGGAGAGAGGTGTCGAAGCGGTGGTCTTGAGTGGAAACTGGCATGGTTCCCTTTAAACACTGGCTGCTGCTGTTGCTGCCACTGATTTCAACACTGGTGAGATGTACCCTCTCTGTCTCGTTACTGAGCGCTGTGGTGTAATCTAACCTCCTTATCTTGTGGGCGACGGAACTTTGTTCTAACTTAGATTATGATTATTTTAGGTGTGTTTCGGGGAAGTTGAGATTAATATTTTTTTCTCCCCGGAAAGGAAATGGTTTGAGTACAGCTGCCACCGAGAAATGGGAGTGACATGACACTGTGATTCTGTGTGTGTGTGTGTGTGTGTGGTGAGGGTGACTAGGAGTAGCTGGTGCAGAGAGGATCAGGTTACAGTGAGCTGGCTGCGATTAAGGTGCTGTTAAGATCACAGCAGATCTGGAAGGAGTTTAAAGTGACCTGGGTATTATTATTTATGAAAATAGTCTGAGAGTGTTTACAGTGTGCAAGGGACGAACTGCAGATGCTGGTTTAAACCGAAGACACAACCTCAAAGATAGACACAAAATGCTGGAGTAACTCAGCGGGACAGGCAGCATCTATACAACTGCAGAAGAACCTCTTTACTCCTGTACTGAAATCCTCTTGTTATGAAGGCCAACATTCCATTAGCTTTCTTCACTGCCTGCTGTACCTGCACGGCACCTTTCAGTGACAGGTGTACAAGGACACCCAGGTCTCGCTGTACCTCCCCCTTCCCCTTCTGGAGAGAAGGAATGGGTGACGTTTTGGGTCGAGACCCTTCTTCAGGCTGATGTCAGGGGAGAGGGAGATGAGTAGATAAGGAAGTGTAAGGTGTGAAATCAGGACAAAGGAAATGTAGATAGAAACATAGAAACATAGCAAACAGGTGCAGGAGGAGGCCATTCGGCCCTTCGAGCCAGCACCGCCATTCATGGTGATCACAGCTGCTCGTCCCCTATCAATAACCCGTGCCTGCCTTCTCCCCCATATCCCTTGACTCCATCTAGCTCCATCAAACTCTCTCTTAAACCCATCCAGTGATTTGGCCTCCACTGCCCTCTGTGGCAGGGAATTCCATAAATTCACAACTCTCTGGTTGAAAAAGTTTTTTCTCACTTCAGTCTTAAATGGCCTCCCCTTTATTCTAAGACTATGGCCCCTGGTTCTGGACTCGCCCAACATTGGGAACATTTTTCCTGCATCTAGTTTGTCCGGTCCTTATATAATTTTGTATGTTTATATAAGATACCCCCTCATTCTTCTAAACTCCAGTGAATACAAGCCTAGTCTTTTCAATCTTTCCTCATATGACAGTCCCGCGATCCCAGGGATCAATCTCGCGAACCTACGCTGCACTGCCTCAATCACAAGGATGTCCTTCCTCAAATTAGGAGACCAAAACTGTACACGATACTCCAGATGTGGTCTCACCAGAGCCCTATACAACTGCAGAAGAACCTATACTGAAATTCTCTTGTTATGAAGGCCAACATTTCATTAGCTTTCTTCACTGCCTGCTCTACCTGCACGCCAACTTTCAGTGACCGGTGTACAAGGACACCCAGGTCTCGCTGTACATCCCCCTTACCTAACCTAACCCCATTGAGATATCCAGAGCATCTCTGGAGAGAAGGAATGGGTGACGTTTTGGGTCGAGACCCTTCTTCAGACTGATTTCAGGGGAGAGGGAGATGCGTAGATAAGGAAGTGTAAAGTGTGAAAACAAGACAAAGGGAATGGAGATCAACGGAAATGTAAACAATGCAAACAGAGATAAAATGTAGTCGGAGCCAGTCAGACTGGTTGGAGAACTGAGAAAGGGGAGGGGTGGAGAGAGAGGGCTACTTGAAGTTAGAGAAGTCAATGTTCATACCGCTGGGGTGTATGCTGCCCAAGCGAAATATGAGGTGCTGTTCCTCCAACTTGCGCTGGGCCTGACTCTGACAGCGGACAAGGCCCAGGACAGAATGGTCAGTGTGGGAATGGGAGGGGGAGTTGAAGTGTTTAGCAACTGGGAGATCAGGTAGGTTAAGGCGGACTGAGCGGAGGTGTTCAGCGAAACGATCGCCGAGCCTGCGCTTGGTCTCGCCGATGTACAGGAGTCGACACCTAGAACAGCGGATACAGTAGATGAGGTTGGAGGAGGTGCAGGTGTTTTTCCTGCATCTATCCTTCTAATCCTTTAAGAATTTTATATGTTTCCATAAGAATCCCTCTCATCCTTCTAAATTCCAGTGAATACAAGCCCAGTCGACTCATTCTTTCATCATATGTCGGTCCTGCCATCCCGGGAATTAACCTGGTGAACCTACGCTGCACTCCCTCAATAGCAAGGATATCCTTCCTCAAATTAGGAGACCAAAATTGCACACAATACATAGAAACATAGAAACATAGAAATTAGGTGCAGGAGTAGGCCATTCGGCCCTTCGAGCCTGCACCGCCATTCAATATGATCATGGCTGATCATCCAACTCAGTATCCTGTACCTGCCTTCTCTCCATACCCTCTGATCCCCTTGGCCACAAGGGCCACATCTAACTCCCTCTTAAATATAGCCAATGAACTGGCCTCAACTACCCTCTGTGGCAGAGAGTTCCAGAGATTCACCACTCTCTGTGTGAAAAAAGTTCTCCTCATCTCGGTTTTAAAGGATTTCCCCCTTTTCGTTAAGCTGTGACCCCTTGTCCTGGACTTCCCTAACATCAGGAACAATCTTCCTGCATCTAGCCTGTCCAACCCCTTAAGAATTTTGTAAGTTTCTATAAGATCCCCTCCTAAATGCTAGAGAGTATAAACCAAGTCTATCCAGTCTTTCTTCATAAGACAGTCCTGACATCCCAGGATCAGTCTGGTGAACCTTCTCTGCACTCCCTCTATGGCAATAATGTCCTTCCTCAGATTTGGAGACCAAAACTGCACGCAATACTCCAGGTGTGGTCTCACCAAGACCCTGTACAACTGCAGTAGAACCTCCCTGCTCCTATACTCAAATCCTCTTGCTATGAAAGCCAAAATACCATTCGCTTTCTGTCCTGCCTGCTGCACCTGCATGCCTACCTCCAATGAATGGTGTACCATGACACCCAGGTCTCGCTGCATCTCCCCCTTTCCCAATCGGCCACCATTTAGATAATAGTCTGCTTTCCCGTTTTTGCCACCAAAATGGATAACCTCACATTTATCCACATTATACTGCATCTGCCAAACATTTGCCCACTCACCCAGCCTATCCAAGTCACCTTGCAGTCTCCTAGCATCCTCCTCATAGCTAACACTGCCCCCCAGCTTAGTGTCATCCGCAAACTTGGAGATATTGCCTTCAATTCCCTCATCCAGATCATTAATATATATTGTAAATAGCTGGGGTCCCAGTACTGAGCCTTGGGGTACCCCACTAGTCACTGCCTGCCATTGTGAAAAGGACCCGTTTACTCCTACTCTTTGCTTCCTGTTTGCCAGCCAGTTTTCTATCCACATCAATACTGAACCCCCAATGCCGTGTGCTTTAAGTTTGTATACTAATCTCTTTAAGTTAATACTCCAAGTGCGGTCTATCCAGGGCCCTGTACAACTGCAGTAGGACCCCCTTGCTCCTAAACTCAAATCCTCTCGCAATGAAGGCCATTAGCTTTCTTCACTGCCTGCTGTACCTGCATGTTTAATAATAATAATAATAACTTCATTTGTTAAGCACCTTAAAAAACAACCAAAGCTGACCAAAGTGCTGTACAGAAAAAAACAACTTTCCGTGACTGATGTACAAACACCCTCAGGTCTTGTTGCACTTCCCTTTTTCCTAATCTGTCAACATTCAGATAATAATCTGCCTTCCTGTTCTTGCCACATCACATTTTTCCACATTGAACTGCATTTGCCATGCAATTGCCCACTCACTCAACCTACCCAAGTCACCCTGCAGCCTCATGGTATCCTCTTCACAGCTCACACTGCCGCCCAGCTTTGTGTCCTCCGCAAATTGGTGATGTCACATTTAATTCCCTCGTCAAAATCGTTAATATATATTGTAAATAACTGGGGTCTCGACACCGAGCCTTGCGGCACCCCACTAGTCACTGCCTGTCATTCTGAAAAGGACACGTTAATTCCTATCATTCTCTTTGCTTCCTGTCTGCCAGCCAGTTCTCTATCCATGTCAACACTCTATCCCCAATACCATGTGCTCTAATTTTGCACACTAATCTGTGGTGTGGGACCTTGTCAAAGGCTTTTTGAAATTCCAGATACACCACATCCACTGGCCCTCCTTTATCCATTCTACTTGTTACATCCTCAAAATCCCTTCTATTCATCCGAGCCTTCCAACTGGAAAGTAGTCCTTTAATTCCTCAGCTCTA